>NW_023606273.1:0-15995 GCF_013339745.2 Dermacentor silvarum
TGAAACTAGCACCTAATGTGCTCGCCTGGATTGAAGACTTTCTATCGTCAAGAACTCAGTCCACCTCTGTTAATAATTCTAACTAATCTTCTGCTCATGTGACATCTGGTGCACCCAAGAAAGCGTGCTTGGTCCCTTGCTTTTCCTATTCTATATTAATGATTTGCCTGCCTGTGTGGGATCCAGAGTTCGACTCTTCGCTGATGACTGCGTAAGTTACGGTAACATTACTAATGACACTGAACGTCAATCCCTACAAACTGACCTTAACGAAGTAAGCACATGGTGCTAATCCCGGTTAATGACCTTAAACGTTTCTAAATCGAAACATACGTGTTGAAATCGTCGTATATCTCGTATTCCAACCACTTACATACTTAAAGCAATACTGTAGCACTAACAACAACTTTTGAGTACCTTGGGGTGCACCTTCAGTGTCACTTAAGATGGCATCACCATAACGACCTCACCCTAGCGTCTGCTAACCGCTGTCAACGTAACCACAGACATGCTCCTATCCGCGTAAAAAATCTTGCTTATGCTAGTCTATACGTCGTAAAACTGAATATGCTGCGGCGATTTCGGACCCCGATCAGGCCTACGTTATCACTAACCTGAATTCTTGCAGAGCCGTGCTGTTCGTTTCATTGTTTCGGACTACTCATCCTATACAATGATGATGTATGGTGTTTTAATGGCGCAAGGGCCAAGTATGGCCAAAGAGCGCCATGCTAGTGTGTGTGGGTTTGCAGTGGAGCGATGAATTCTGAGTAGTAGATGAGGCGTGGCTGTAAGGGGGCCTAAAAATAATCGCTTTAAAGTGCGTAAAATATACATGTACTAAAATTATGGCAATGACTACTGAGCTGTACTATGAAATGAAAGAGTGACACGATATTTAAAAATATTTAAGATGCAGTAATTGGCAAGAAGCACAACTGCCTAGACAGAGCCCTTGAACCACAAGGGCCTGGAGGCATGTGATACAAAAAACTATCACAGCGGAATCCTCTAGAGAGAGGATGCGCTACGAACTTATTGTGCTAATAACATGTAGCACAATATCGTTCAAAAACCCGAGGATTGCTTTGGCGTTAAAAAGTGGTTCTTCACCAATAAACATCCTGAGATGAAGAGGGATATGATAGCGGTATGCTACAGGAAAATGTTTTCTTCTTTCCATTTCGGCTTCCCGACACTCCAGCAGGACGTGGAGGACGGTCAGCCTCTCACCACTTCTACCACAGGTTGGTGGTTCATCACCAGTAAGCAAAAAATTGTGGGTGGCGTACGTATGTCCTATTCTGAGACGACAGAATAGGGCATCAATTCGTTGTGTTTTCGTAGCTGAGGGCCAGAAACCTAACTGTGGTTTAATAATGTGAAGTTTATTATTGTTTCAGCGTCCCACAAGTGCTGCCAGTGGGCTCGCAGTTTCCTTCGCAAAAACGGCTTCAGATCTGTAGGAGGAATAGCAGCGGCAGGATTATTAGTTTGCGGTGTAGTTGATGTGGCTAACTGGCCTGCAATCTTATTACCCTCAATGCCTCTATGGCCAGGCACCCAGCATATAATCACATGCTGGTTAGATATATACGCTCTGCATAAAATGGAATACAGCTCAGCAAGTACAGGGTTTCTGTGTTTACACAGCGACTTCAATGCTTTCACAACACTTTGGGAGTCTGTAAATATAATAGTATTTTGAAGTTTTGATTTAATTATAAACTTCACTGCCGATAATAGTGCATAGGCCTCAGCCGTAAAGATGCTTGTCTCCGGGTGCAGTACACCGGATTCCGAAAATGATGGACCGATGGCTGCATAAGATACCCCGGCATGTGACTTGAAAGCGTCTGTGTAAAACTCTGTACATGAGTATTTAGATTGGAGTTCTAGGAAATGCATTTTAATGTGTGCCTCTGGCGCATGTTTCGTGACTTCTATAAATGATGTGTCACAATCTATGAGCTGTCACTGCCACGGCGATAACAACTTTGCTGGAGGCATGAGACGTTGTTCAGGCAGTGGTACACCTACTTCTTTGCTGAGGCTCCGCACACGCAACGAGAAAGGTTCTCTCGCTGCAGGTCGATTGTGAAAGAGTGTGGTATTAGTCGTGTCATTTATGGTCGGATATGCCGGATGTTCAGAATTGGCGTTTACCTTTAGAAAATATGTGAAGCTGGAGTATGTCCTTTGTAGGTGGAGTGACCACTCATTTGCCTCTACGTAGAGGCTTGCCACAGGACTTGTCCTAAAAGCACCTGTGGCCAAGCGGATGCCTAGATGGTGCACGGGATCCAGCATCTTTAGCGCGCTCGGCGTAGCAGGCTGGTACACTATGGGCGCAATCTTGTACGCGTTCCAAAATGGAACGGAGGCGGTCCGTTCCATCCAGCCGCACACGATTGGTCTATTTGAACCGTGAGCCGAACACGATTGGTCAATTTGAACCGTGACAATCAAATTGACCAATCGTGTGCGGCTCGATGGAACGGACCGCCTCCGTTCCATTTTGGAACGCGTACAAGATCGCACCATATAGCCCCGTAGTCCAATCGTGTATGTATAAGGCTCTTATACAGGTTCATGAGGCATTTCCTATCACTACCCCACGTTGTGTGCGACAAAAGTTTAAGAATGTTCATTGTCTTTGAGCATTTGTTCTTAAGATACTTTATGTGTGGGATGAATGTAAGCTTGGTGTCTAGTATTATGCCCAAAAATTTGTATTCGGTACTTACAGGTATCCGCTGTCCATACAGTTCTACGTCAGAATCAGCGTTCAATCTTCTGTTTCGTGTGAAAAGAACACAATAGCTTTTATTCGGGTTGAGCTTGAAGCCATTTTCATCAGCCCATTTGGAGACTTTGTTGAGGCCGAGCTGAACCTGTCGCTCACAGATTGCCAGGTTGCACGACCGAAATCCTATTTGTACGTCATCTACGTATACCGAATAAAACATATTATTATTATTTGATTTGTACACATATACACACAAGGACATAAATGGATTAAGGAGGGAGCAAGCTGACAACTGCCACCGAGAGGGGCACAACGCCTGCCTACTCCTATAGGAGAAGGGAATAGAGGAAATGAAAATATGAGAAAAGAAAAGAGGAAAGAAAGAAATGACGGAGACACGGACAGAACAAATAAAAAATAAATAAAAACAAAACAAAATACAAATAATGTCTATAAACGGGAGGCCAAGTCAGTGTCCTTCAGAAAACTTAGCAAGGCTCGATGGGCCTGGTCACGTCTTGCAGCGCTCCCCTTTGGAAAAAGGCAATCGTCAAGGGTCGCACATTGCAGCCCCATAAGTCTATACTCCTTAATTAGTAATGCACGCTGCGCAACGAATGCGGGACACTCTAAAACTAGATGTTCAAGTGTCTCACAGGAGCCACAAAACGTACACGACGGGCTGTCCACACGTCCTTGTCGGTATAGGCGTTCGCGCACCAACACAGACCCAACCCTTAACTTGTATAACAGTGCTCTAGCACGACGGGGCAAGCCTCGACCACGAACGCGGGGAGGGAACGATCCCTCTGCAACACGCCGGTCTGGGTGCTGCTTTAGGAGGTGTCGGCGTATAAGGAGACGGGCGTTTTCAAACGTGCACGAAATGTCAGGGCAGTCACATTCATGGTGGGCACAGCTTGAAGCGAGGCGATCAGCCTCTTCATTTCCAGCGATGCCCACGTGCGAGGGTACCCACTGGGCAATGAGGGACACTCCACAGGAAGTAATTTTGCCCGAAGTTTCTTGGATACTGCACAACAATGGGCTATCGGCATCTTGTTTAAGTCTGCTGAGGGCAGCACGGGAGTCTGTAAGAATGACGACCTTCAAGGCGTTTAATTCTTCGTGTACGTATTTCAGAGCAACATCAATCGCTGCTAGTTCTGCAGTTGTTGATGAGGTTGGATGTAGTATTCTGAATACCCGTCTGATGCCAGTCGAAGGGCAGAAGAAAGCTGCAGAAGCGCCTTGCG
Organism: Dermacentor silvarum; assembly: GCF_013339745.2. Lineage (NCBI taxonomy): Eukaryota > Metazoa > Arthropoda > Arachnida > Ixodida > Ixodidae > Dermacentor > Dermacentor silvarum. Next base: position 4,006 of record NW_023606273.1, read on the forward strand.
CGTCGCTGTGTACAGATGCGTCCGTGAATATTTCAATATAACCTTCAAATTTTTCAAATAGGTGGGACTGGGCCAATTGAAATAGTGCCGGAACAGGCTGACTAGATCTTTTGTGTATTTCAGGAATTGTCAGATAAATGGGGAAGGAGCATTTGTTGCGCTTCTTCGGAGTAGTGAAAGAAGTAGTGTCTCGTGAACTGTGAGTAATGTCCACAAACAATGCCGCCATTTTCCCCATCCGAGAGAAAGGGCGCTGAAGCAGCCGATTAATCAGTGCTTGGCCGTCTGATGCTAGGTGCAAACGTTCGATATGGTGTAGCGCTCTCTGGTCTGCTTGCAAGCTCAGGGGCAACTGGTGCGCTTCCGTGAGTAGTGGAACAGATTGTGCCTCACGAGGTAAGCCAAGCATGACTCGGAGGGCAACACGATGGTCCCGTTCCAACTCAGACATCACATTTGGCGGCACGTTCAAGACTGGCAAGGCATACATCACGCCAGAGAGGACAGACGATTGGTATACCTGAGGTGCTGTCGTCTGGTCGCAGCCAGCGCCCTAGCAGTCAAGGCGGCCACATACTTGAGCAGCGACCGGGATTTGCACCGCACAGAGGTAATGGCAGGGCGCCAAGAGAGGCGATCATCGATAATTACACCCAGGTAGCGGTGGTGTTGTACCCATTGTACCGGTGTCTCTCTGAGGTACAGCCGGCTCATGGTTCGACGAGCCCGTTGCCTTGGATGATATGCAATCGCGGCTGACTTAGCTGGTGAGATCTGCAGACCAACTTCCTCCAAGTACTCTGAAGTCGCATTCAGAGCTCTCTGCAAGATTCCACGAAGACGTGGACCATGGTACGAAGGACCGCTGATCCACAGTGCAATGTCATCTGCATAGATTGCTATACATATTGGAAAGTCTGCTTCCTGAGGCAATCGGCTTGGAAGTCCAGCAAGTACACTGTACCATACTGCGTGGAATGAATGAATGCAAGGAATTCATCTTTACAATGAAGAGCGTACAACTAAGTACTCCACCCTGTGGAACCCCGGTTTCCTGAATAAAAGGTCTGGACAGAGTACTGCCAATTCTAATTTGAAAATTACGGTTAGACAGGTAGCTTTCTATAACACTAAGCATGCTTCCCCGAATACCCATCTCGGACATATCCCGCAATATTCTAAACCACCACGTTGTGTCGTAGGCCCTTTCCATGTCGAGGAATGCGGACAAGAAAAACTGCTTATGGACTAAAGCGTTTCGGATATTTGCCTCGATACGTACTAGATGGTCGGTTGTTGACCGGCCTTCTCTAAAGCCACATTGATATGGATCGAGCAGTTTGTTTGATTCGAGGAAATGCAGGAGACGGTAGTTAATCATTTTTTCTAATAGCTTACACAGGCAACTTGTGAGCGCTATTGGGCGATAGCTTGTCACTAAAGAAGGGTCCTTCCCCTGCTTCAGAACCGGAACGACAATTGCTTCTTTCCATGTAGAAGGAATGCACCCAGCAGCCCATATTTTATTAAAAAGTGTGAGTAGAGTCATTTGTGTGTCGGTGTGGAGGTATTTGACAATATCATAGACTACTTTGTCAGGACACGGAGCAGAGCTCTGACATTCCTTTAAGGAGGCTCTTAACTCGGCAATGGTAAAAGGGCTATTGTAGGGTTCGAACCGTCTGCACTTACGATCTAATGGCATGCGTTCTATTTGTTCCTTGTGTTTAAGGAATGACTGTGTATAGTTGATTGAGCTAGACACGTACTCGAAGTGCTCCCCGAGAGCGTTAGCCTGGTCTTCCAAGCTATTTCCGTAGTCATTTACCAGAGGCAAAGAGTGGGTTGATTGCCCCTTAAGCTTTCTGAGTCCACTCCACACTTTTGTTCCCTGTGTATAGGAATTAATTCCCGAGACAAACTTCTCCCATCTGGCCCTCTTTGCTTGTCGCCGCGTCCTTCGCCCCTGTGATTTAATCTGTTTAAATTCGATTAGGTTCTCCGCAGTTGCGCATTTGCGTAGTTTGCCCCAGGCTTTATTTTGTCTCTTTCGTGCCTGTCTGCAATTATCATTCCACCAGGGAACCCGTCTTTTGGATGTAGTCCCATTTGTCTGATGAATTAACTTCTCAGCTGCGTCAATGATAAAACGGTCAAGTATGATACGGCATCATCTGTACTAAAGGTTCTTATAAAATCCTGTGATAGGTAGGTGGAATCCTTAAAACATTTCCAATCAGCTCAGGCTAGTTTCCAGCGAGAGACATGTGGAGGGGAGTCACGTTGCGTTACCAAGTTTAGACTTACTGGGAAGTGGTCACTTCCATATGAATTTTATTGCGATAGCAATTATATGGACACTCAAAAGCAGATTTCTGCCGCCGGCGTCGCCGTCGCCGTCGCCATGAGGTTCCGTATGACGTCAATTGGAGAAGAAATCGTCGCCGCCGAACGCTGTATGTGCGAGTGAAAGGGCGCGAGGGGCGCGTCTTTCACGGGGAGTGAACGCATGGCGGAGAACAAACGCGCGTTCTGCGCCGTGCTCGCTTAAGGGAGGCAGAAGTAGGCGTCTCTTTTCTCCTTTACAATCACCATATATGTAGAGCAAACGCGCCTTCTTCCGACGCGCGAGAGGCCGTGGGGGAGGGGGAGGGAAGGGAGGCGACGTTTAGCTGCGGCACGAAGTGCCTATTTATATCGGAGGCTCCGGCAACAGTCACCAACGCCGCACGCATTTTGAGCGAACGCGGGCAAAACGCCGATGGCGTCGACAACAGTTCTGCGTGTTGCCGATGCTGCTGCATGTCCAAGTTTATACAGCTGATAAAGCTAATATCATTACTCCGTATAGCTCTCTACAAGTTTGCTATCGCAATTGATGCTTCGCCTTTCAGGTGAAACTGCGACAACTTTTTTGATCACATGCCATTCTAAATCAGAGAAAAGGGAGGCAGAGCCAATCGATAGGTCTATTGATGAGTATGAATTGTGATGGAGATTATAATAGGTTGGCTCCTTCTTATTGAAGAGGCAGGCACCGGAGTTTAAAAGGAAGTTTTCTACGAGTCGACCTCGCGCGTCGTATCGCGAGTCAACCCAAAGCGTGCTGTGGGCATTAAAATATCCTACGAGCATTTAAGGCTCGGGAAGCTGATCAACAAGGTTATGCAGGTCTGTTTTTTCAAGATGATGGTTCGGGGGTATATAAATGGAACGTACCATGACCAATTTATTAAAAACGATGGCCCGAACAGACACTGCCTCAAGGGGCGTCCGAAGGGCGACGTGTCAACAAGCTACGGACTTGTCGGCAACTATTGCTACACCACCAGAGGCGCTAGCCTCGTTACGGTCTTTTCGGAAGATGTAATTCTGAAGAAAGTTCGTGTTTGTAGATTTCAGAAGTGTCTCTTGAACACACAGCGACTTTGTATTATGTTTGTGTAGGAGTTCTCTTATATCGTCGAGGTTGTGAATAAGTCCTCTAACATTCCATTGTAGTATTTGTGCCTCCATAATGATGAAAGTGTTTGTGCTGTGTGTTCAGAAGATGGACTAGCTCACGGTGCCCTTTCCAGGCGCCGTGACACGAGGTTTCTCTTTTCTGGAGCGGCCGAGAGATTCTCGCTGCTCCTTCGGCGCTGGCGGCGCCATCTGGCCGGTTGTTGTGTCCATCGCCTCCTGCGAGGCGCTGGACACGCGCTCTTGCGAGCGGTGGGTCTGACGTGACGGCCTCGTCTCGAGGGACGAAGCCCTTGAGGCCACCAGCCCGGAGGTCGATGGCCCCTTGTTCTGAGATGGCGGAGCAGCGCTAGCTGCAGCCGCCGAGGGGGCGGATGGCGTCTCTGGTGGCTCACTTCGTTTGGGCCGGCCAGCCGCCGGAAACCGCTGTGTCGCTGCCCCCTGACGCGCCACATCAGCAAAGGTTTTCTTTGGCAGGTATGATGCCCGCCTACGTGCCTCCTTGAATAATATGTTCTCTTTTACATTGATTGCCACTATTGTTGCGATAGCAATTATATAGACACTCAAAAGCAGATTTCTGCCGCCGGCGTCGCCGTCGCCGTCGCCGTCGCCGTGAGGTTCCGTATGACGTCATTTGGAGAAGAAATCGTCGCCGCGCGCCGAACGCTGTATGTGCGAGTGAAAGGGCGCGAGGGGCGCGTCTTTCACGGGGAGTGAACGCACGGCGGAGAACAAACGCGCGTTCTGCGCCGTGCTCGCTTAAGGGCTGCAGAAGTAGGCGTCTCTTTTCTCCTTTACAATCACCATATATGTAGAGCAAACGCGCCTTCTTCCGACGCCCGAGAGGCCGTGGGGGAGGGGGAGGGAAGGAAGGCGACGTTTAGCTGCGGCACGAAGTGCCTATTTATATCGGAGGCTCCGGCAACAGTCACCAACGCCGCACGCATTTTGAGCGAACGCGGGCAAAACGCCGATGGCGTCGACAACAGTTCTGCGTGTTACCGATGCTGCTGCATGTCCAAGTTTATACAGCTGATAAAGCTAATATCATTACTCCGTATAGCTCTCCACAAGTTTGCTATCGCAATTGATGCTTCGCCTTTCAGGTGAAACTGCGACCACTTTTTCTTTCTCTCTTTTCCACGTTGGGCACGACCGCGAGTATGCGACGTGCTCTCCATCACAGTTTACGCAGTGTAGGTCATTATTACAAGTTTCAGATGCATGTTCATGGTCGCTGCATTTAGCACAGGTCACTCGACCTCGGCAGTTCTGAGAACTATGGCCAAATCTTTGACATTTGAAGCATCTCAGCGGGTTTGGCACGTACGGCCTGACGCGAATTTTTATATGGCCTGTTTCGATACTTTCAGGACACATAGTTGAGCCGAAGGTTAGGATAAGGTGCTTTGTTGGGATTTCTTTACCATCCCGCCTCAGCTTGATTCTTTTGACATCGATTACGTTCTCGTCGATCCAGCCCTCTAGAAGTTCTGTCTCAGTCATCATCTCCCATCAAGTCATCATCTGAAACTACACCACGGGTGGTGTTCAATGTGCGGTGCGGGGTAATTGTCAGTGGAATGTCCCCAAACGAGACTAGATTTGGCAGCTTTTCGTGTTGCTTCTTATCACGGAGTTCCAAGAGGAGGTCACCGCTGGCGAATTTCGTGACTTTATTAAAAACTTATGGGGTTTTACGTGCCAAAACCAGTTCTGATTATGAGGCACGCCGTAGTGGGGGACTCCGGAAGTTTTGACCACCTGGGGTTCTTTAACGTGCACCTAAATCTAAGTACACGGGTGTTTTCGCATTTCGCCCCCATCGAAATGCGGCCGCCGTGGCCGGGATTCGATCCCGCGACCTCGTGCTCAGTAGCCCAACACCATAGCCACTGAGCAACCACGGCGGGTATTTCGTGACTTTATAACCTGGGCCAAGAGCATGTGTGAGGCATTTCGCCACAAGAAACGGCGAGATGACTCTGACTGTTTTTTTCCTGTTTTTCACTATGGATAACATGATAGCGGGGGAAAATGTCTGTTTGCGTACCAAAAAAAATGTGGTTGATCCCTCTTATATAGGAATCGGTATAGAACACGAAAGTGAAACGTGTCTTCACAGAAGTAGTGTAATGTTTATTGCACATTGATATATAATGTCTATTGGTGTTTTGTGGCTAAAGTGCCCTTAGGCGTTGATGCACCCACGCTGACGCCTGGTGGCACGTCTCCTCCATCACGACTACCAACGTCGATGACCATGAGCAACCGTCGTGCATATGGAAGCTGCACTACGCTGCACACGCTAGCACAACGCGAAAGACGAAGCACGTAACTGACACACTAATACAACGCGCAAGACAAAGCACGTAACTGAATCGTCACCGAGTCAAATCAGCGCGTACAGCGCGTCGTAATTGCAGCCTCCGCGATCAACTTCAGAAACATTTTCAGAGCTAATTGCGGAGGCCACGCTCCGCTGTGCTGAGTACGGTGAACGCCACCTAGGTGGCGTTGGTAGTGCTTCTTGATGCCAGCGTCCCTTCGAATGCTGGCATCGAGGCGTCGTAGTGCTGAGACCACCGAAGCGTTCACTGTCGGTGCGCGTTAGTAGACAGATTTAGCAGAGCGTTCACGGTCCGCTCCGCTCAGACCGTCGTGTCCGAACGATTCGCGCAGAGCCGCTCAGCGGAACGCTAGCGGGAACGCTAATGCGCGTGCGCACAACGCTCATATCGGCAGCGGAACGAAGAACGCTGCCCACGGTACGCTACAAAGCCATTTGAGCGGAGCGTTAGGATGCGTCTACAGGTTGCTTTGCCGTTTTACAGCCGCGCTGAGCGCGCGTGGCCGGCGTCTCTGGCAGACGCGCTTGTCAAACAAGCCAAATCAACGCAGTTCATGCAGCCAGCGGTGTGCGTGAAACGTTAGCGGAGCGGAGCGTAAGCAACGCTCTGCTAAAACTGTCTAGTGTCATAATGCAGTACTTCTCTTTTCTGCTCGTAGGCGGCGGCACCGCCCCGAGCAAGAGCGCGGGTACACGGAGGAGTGTTAGATATATAAGGCGCGTCTGTGTAGCTGTCTGCAAATGCGTTTGTGGCGCAATGGGTTAAACGCTCGGCGATCTATCGTCGCGGACCGAGAGGTCGTGGGTTCGATTTCCAAATTTTGCATGTTTGCGGAAGTTTTTCTTCTGGTTTCTTTCTTTGTATTATGTTCTATGACGTATTTCCGTGACGGAAATACGTCAGTGAAGTCTTGGTGGACCCCGGCATAAAACAGTTTCGTGTTAAAATTTGCACACTTCTTTGGTGCGCCCCCTTTTATGGAGGCGATCAGAGAGTGGTGGAAAGTTCCAAGCCATATGTGGGTGTGTGTGCTTTCGGCAGTAACGCCAGCCACCCACCATGGAGCCAAACAAGGGGACGCCGCAAAACATGTCAAACAAGCCCTGCAAACGCCAGCCGTACGTTACTGCTACAACCTAATATGATATAACCTAGTTTGGTTACGTCACACATGGTTAACCCTCGCTGCCTAAAAGATAGGAACTAAATAGAAGAGAGGAGAAGCCAGAAAGATTGAAAGACAGAAAGACAAAGAGTGGAGAGGAGGACAGGAAAATCCAACTACCGATTTCCCCCGGGTGGGTCAGTCCGGGGGTGCCGTCCACGTGAAGCCGAGGCCAAAGGGGTGTGTTGCCTCTGCCGAGGGGCCTGAAAGGTCCAAACACTCGGCTTCGGCTCCACCCCCAGGATCCCCTTTTCCCCGGACACGGCTAAGCCGCGCACGATTAAGTGCGGGAGGGGCCAACCCTCGTGTGCTCGGGTCCGTGGTGTCGCAACACACCAAACGCCTGCTGACGCAGACACCTCTGCGGGGGCTCATCCTATACAAGCGTCTCAGAACTAAAAAAAAACGTGCGGAATAGGAAGACCTATCAAATCGCCCTGAACTTGCTCGTTAACATTCTTCCATACACTTTATCACCATCCATTCCTTCACAACGATTTCTTTCAGTCACCACACGCCATTTATCCACGACATCTTTCTTTCAAAGTTAAAAGCGTAAAGTGTCATTCATCCTCTCATGCCAACTCATTAATTCTTCACACGATCATTCAGTGGAACAATTTGCCATCACACATCGCCACAGAAACTGACACAAAAAATTTCAAGATTTACTTCTCTGCGATGAAAATGTGTAATAACATTTTGTTGATTGTTCTTTTGTTCATCCTTACCTTTCGTGTTATGCTTTACGTTTTAATTGCTGTTTTTTATTATTACATTGTTTTCATTATTGTAGAGTTGGTGTTCCTAATATGTACAGCGCTCAATAATGATTGTATCGCCCCCCGCCTATATAATACTCTCCCCGTGAGGGCCTTAGGGGTAATATGAATAAAAAATTAGAAAGGTAATCGAGAAATCTGCGGAATGCAATAAACCTTTCTATATTGTTTTCATTGATTATGATAAGGCATTTGATTCAGTAGAGAAAGCAGCAGTCATAGAGGCATTGCGTGATCAAGGAGTACACCCTTACGAAAATGAATTTAGAGTTCCTTTAGAACTCCTAATGAGTTCCTATGAAGTCAAAAGGAACTCTATAGAAACTCGCGCTCTATAGAGTCGTCTGCATAGAATCTCTATACGAAGTCTAAAGCAACCTGTCTATAGAAACATGTCATTTCACACACAATAAAAGTGCAATAGAGGGTGTATTGCCGTTATATGTACTGAATTCTATAAAGTATTCTTTAAAGAACGTCTTTAGAACTTCTAACGTGACCTCTCTATAGAATGGCTCTCCATTGGCTTTCTATAAATGCTCTATAGAGGGTGTATTGATATCTTATGTACTAAATTCTATAGAGGAACGTTTATAGAGCGTTTTTAGCACTTCTAATGCGGCCTGTCTATAGACTGGCTCTCAATTAGCCCTCTACAAATGTTCTATAGAGGGTGTATTGATATCTTACGTACTCAATTCTATAGAAGAACGTTTATAGAAAGTTTTTTGCACTTCTAATGTGACCTGTCTATAGACAAGCTCTCCATTCGCTCTCTATAAACGTTCTATAGAGGGTGTGTCGATATCATATGTACTAAATTCTATAGAAGAATGCTTATAGAACGTTTTTAACACTTCTAATGCTGCCTGTCTATAGACTGGCTCTCCATTCGCCCTCTGTAAAAGTTCTATAGAGGTTGAATTTACATCGTATGTACTAAATTCTATAGAAGAATGTTTATAGAAAATTTCTAGCAGTTCTAATGTGGTCTGTCTATAGAGCGGCTCTCTATTCGCGCTCTTTAAGCATTCTTCAGGGTGTTTCACTTACCTTGTGCCAAACATAAAAAATATGCAAATGCAACGTAGCTGGAGAGAACCAAGGTAATGTTTGCCGGCGCCCTCAGATGCTCAAATTATTTTTACATTCCGCCTAATTCAATAATTAGTCTTAATTAATTCTTGAACTTCTCAAGTATTATAATTAGATAAAAATTATCAATGAGAAAATTGCAGCGCAACATGAAATACTCGCGACACATATTTCTGTTGCTCAATACACGCTGCATAAAAGTGTTGTTACGAGTGTGAAAGAATCCCGCGAATACACGCAAAGTGCCTCGAACGGCCAGTCGCGCGGCAATATTTCAGAAGTTGATTAATTATTTAAGACTAATTATCTAATTAGGGGGAATGCAAAAAATTATGTGAGTATCTCCAAGCGACGGCTAACAACATTACCTTGGTTTGGATAGTTCGGTCCAGCAACGTGGCATTTGCATATTTTTAATGTTTGGCTCAAGTTACGTGAAACACCGTGTATGGAGGGTGTAGAGGGTGTATTGACATCATATGTATTAAATTCTATAGAAGAATGTTATGGAATGTTTGTAGCACTTCTATTGTGGCTGCCTATAGACTGGCCCTCCATTCCCACTCTATAAGCGTTCTATATAGTGTGTGTATTCACATATGCACTGAATTCTATAGAGGAACGTTTATAGGACGCTTAAAGAAGCTACCGTGCGGCCTTTCTATAGAATGGCTCTATATTTGCACTCTATAAACGTTTCAATAGAAGGTGTCGAATACTGCTGAATAATATCTCAAAGTGTCTTTTTAACTCAAAAAGACAACAGTGCAACCATGCAAATTTTTGTACTTGCAACAAATGATATGAAAAAAAATTATATACGCTAGTTCAGAGCGAATTGGACAATCGTTCTCAGCAGAGAACGTACTGAGATATTGACACATAATAGTAAGATTCACGTACTGTAACACGTTTAGATATTTTGCTTTTTAGCTCGATGTACAGAGCTGTTGCTAAGCTCTTGTAAAATTACCACTCGCGCCAATTTCCAAGGAATAAAAAGCCTGATTATTTCAAACCCGTTTCATGGGTTTTTACTATCAAGCAAGAGCATCTTTATAATCACTGAAGAAGGCGAACAAAACAAAAAGCGAAATTACACAAAGTAACGTCAAGGAAGCGCATTGTGGTTTCTATCGCCGATGCAGGTGAATCACAAAGATGACCGAGGAACACTAAACAAAACTACGCGTAAGCAGCCGCGTCTATCTGCTGGAACGCAGTGACTGCAGCACTTGGCAGCAAACACACAGAACGCCGCCGCACATTTTGGCCTACGTCACTAAAATGCGACGCATGCACGCTGCAGAGACATGCGGTTTTTTCGAGGAATCTTCGTAGGTCGCACGATACACAGAGAAGGCACGAACGACACGAGTGCAATCCGCGCACGATAAACACACCGACACGAAAGCAAGATACGGACGACATGGGTATAACCTGCGCCACACGAGCAAAATTAAGAACCATCGCATATTTGTTGCTTTGCGACGGACAATTACAAATTACACGGAAACATCGCACACTGCCATGTGTACCTCCGAGATTGTGTCAAAAATTTCTGGGCTACATTCAATGTTGAAGACAGCAGGAAGCTACTTAAAACGAAGTTACGGCCCAAGTAGCGCAGCTAACGGCTGCGGGAAATGTCATTTAGGCGCTTTAAGGCAGGTGATCGGAGTTCAAATCGTTCAAATCACGCCCCAGCCACGGATTTCTCAGGATCACATAACCGGATCTCGAAGGCCATGCTTTGTTGGCTACTTGCGGCATAAGTGATTCAAAAGCAAGAATTGGTCATAAACTTTCTTCCTGCGCTAAATTGTAGTTTGCAATATAGACTGGTAGATGGTTTCTTTTGTCTTTCAACATATATATATATATATATATATATATATATATACGTAATTGGGCACAAATGGCACAAAAACGTGCTGTAGTGGTTATTATTGCTGGCATCACGGAGGTCATAACAGCCTCACAAGTATACAGACGGCGCTGGCGGCGCCGGTCCCACGCGGCCGGTAAAATAAGTCGTGTTGTTATTCCTCCGTCTTGAATGTGCCGGTCGGTAGTGCACGCTGCTTCGATGTTTTTGTTTGATCGTGTGTTTTTAGGTTTGCCGTAATGAAATGTGGTGTAGTTCGTGTGCATGAAAGTGCCGGAAGGTAGCCTGCGTCTCGCTGCAAACTCGCCGTATGCGTGGCGCGCCAGGCAAATGTGGACCAACGATTTTCATGCCGTGGAGTGTGTTCCCTTTGTCTTGGGTGGTCGTGAAAAGTTTTGTGGACGTCGCGATGAAATAATGCGTATTATTAGCGTGCCTCAGCTCGTCCATTACGCAACGGCATGTATGCTGGAACAACATCGTCGACGCAGCACTGGCAACTCGGAGAGCTCTTTTTGATCTCATCGTACTGTTCAAAAGGTAAGCAATCGTAGTTGCTAACTACACGTGTGTTGTGCGTGCTTATCGTGTGCATTGAGTGCCTTGCGGACGTAGGAAATAGAACACCCACGGCAACAGTGAAATCTGTGCTGATGCTTGCGGCGCACTGGTTGTCAGAATTTAGTCACGCAAATTTGTTGCCACAATGCGGAATTGATAATTCTGATAAGCGTTTTCTTCCGCTGAGATAGATTACGTTCGGAAATCATCTTCTGCACCTGTTCGTGAGCTCCCGTTTTTCTGCTGCAGTTGCATAGTAACGATCCACCTGCCTCTTCACCGATTCTTTCAATGAAGTTTCCTTGCTTATAAATGCTTCGACGTTGTGGGTAATCTCTGCTTACGAGGTTTTAGGCTTACGAGCAGCAGGAAAAAAATGTAAGCCAATCACAGCTTGCTACTTGCTAGTATAGCCTTGTTTTCATGACAAGCTGTGCTGACATAACTTTCACATAAATAAATATGGTAGGGGAAAGTTGCTTAATCTAAGTAATAAAAAAAAACGACTCTCTAAAAAATTTTTAAAGTACATTGTAATGTGCAGTTGCGACGTGCCCAAAAATTTACTTTGATGAAGAGGTCCATATTATCAAGCCATTCAGTAATTTCAACCTTTTGCTCTATTGCCATCATGTACTAGTGTAGACATTGTTTCGTGACTATTTTAGGTGCTCCTGGCATGG
>NW_023606274.1:0-40001 GCF_013339745.2 Dermacentor silvarum
GCTTCAACGGAAACTGAGCGGCGAATGCGCATAAAGGTCAGAGCCGTGTGGAGATAAGAGACGGTGCGGTCGAACGAACGACGAGTGCGGTTGTTGGCAGCGTAGAAGTGCGCCCCCCCCCCCCCCCCCGCTCCTTCCGGCGCTGGCTTCCCGCTTCCTTGCTTGCGCGTGGGAGAGATAAGAGACTGCGCGGACGAGTGACGAGCGCGGTTGTTGGCAGAGAAGTGCCGGCGCTGGCTTTCCGCTTCCTTGCTTGTGCGTGGGAGATTGAGTGCGTTCGCTCTCCGTGATAGCGCGCGTCCCCGCACGCTGCCTCTGGGGCATACGGCGCGCGGCGAAGATTTTATCTATACGGAACCTCACGGCGACGGCGACGGCAAAAATCCGGTTGAAGTGTCCATATAATTGCTATCGCAATAAAAACTACTAAGAAGCATTTCTGGTTAGCAAAGGCAGCACTTACTAGCTTTACTAACCGCTGGCTAGTACAGAACTAGTCAGAAGGTAGTAAAAGACACAGTAACTTAGTAAAAACGTGCATTTACTAGCTATTTACTAAGTTTATTTTTAAGAGTGTAGCGTTAGCCATCACGACGAGACCGCACTGAGATTGCGTGATAGTTCTGACGGACTCTCAGACGGCATGCAGAAATTATTCCAGGGCCAAAATTTCCAGGACCGCACAACGCATTCAGAATGGAGCGCACCTGCTGCCACCATACATATAAATTGTGTGGACTCCGGGGCATGAGTCCTTACGCGGCAATCAGCAGGCATACGCCTACGCCCGAGCGCATGCACACCGGGAGCCGCGAGATGACCGCGCCGAGCAGTTCCAACCAGAGCCCATACCATTAACCTACACGCACATCATACAACACTATCGCCTTTTACGAAGAACACTACCCCACCGCATAATGTTCTGTCGCAAGAGGAAGCCGTAATATGGCGAAAACTCCAAACAAACACATATCCACATTCGAGTCTTTACCACGCCATACACCTTGTGCTGTATTCCTAGAAATGTCCACACTGCGATCAATGTGCAACGCTTACCACATGGTATGGGCTTGCGCAAACACACCACAGCTCACACCCATAATACACCCCACCACACGGCAATGGGAGGCAGCGCTGTCCAGCTCCGACACGACGGACCAGCTCAACCTGGTCAACCGAGCGACAAGGGCAGCTAAGGCCGCTGGACTCCTGGACTGAGGGGACCACCCACTGCAGAGTGGAGGAGCTACCCACTGCAGAGTGGGTAGCTCGCGTGCTCTTTTCATTAAAGTTTATTCTCTCTCTCTCTCTCAACACCTATTGACATTACCTTTTCAATATACTGTGTTTCGTTAGCTCGCCTCTCTCTGCTCCTGTCAAGAAATGAATAAAAAAATACCCAAGTGACTACTTCATTCACAAGTTCAAGCCAAGGCGCATATACACAGATGCATTTTTGGCTTCAGGCACACTGTCATCATGCGTTCCACGCCCAAAGTCCACATATCCAACCATTTTGTAGCCCACAAGCTCAACGTGTTTCCTGATTGACATGTCATCGACAATCAAAGTACACTACAGAGTCTCCGTGTGGCAGTGGACAAGTTTTTTCAAGAAAGACAGTGACTCAGCTGTGAAGCCAGGCTCCCCGTTGATGGAACTGTCTCATTCTCGTATATATAGTGCAATCTGCTGGCAGTGCTCCGTTAAACTTCAAGCGTACATACGTACTCATAAGCTGACGGAGCATAGAAGTGCAGCGTTAACGCAAATGCACGCAGCTCAGATGGATACGTGCCTTTGTGGTCTATTCCTGCCCTGTTGAGGAGTTGCTGTATACCAGGGGAAAAGGCTGCAGTGAGGACCGCCATGCCCTCCTCAGACATGAGCTTTGGTCCTTGATATGCCTTATTATCTCTTGAGCAGTCTCGTTTTTTTTTTTTGTCAATCTCCGCTTCCTCTGCTGTAGAATTTTGATCTTCTTGAGCCTTGCTATCTCCTCTTGAGAACCATGAAGCATTTATTTGTAATGATGCTTTGTAGGTGATGCAACTGCCGCACCTTCAACAACTTTGCCAACTTCAACACCTTTGTGGGCTGGAGTACTCCGAGGGATCAGTGGTGCTCGCTTTCTTTTCAGCTGGAAAGAGAATTGCACAGTTTAAAACTACTGGCTTTAGTCACGGCATTGCGTAAAGCAATCACAAATATAAGAACAGAAGAGGCACAAATGTAAGACAAAATAACTGCTCGTATACTGCCCAAACGATGCTACTTTACACCTCGTAGTTGCGAGCAAACCTTTTAATTAAGACAACACAGCAACCGATTACGAAATCTAGGGGGTCAGCTATTTAATTTCAGCGAATAGCAAGCGGTGCGTTCTTTTCCTATTCACGCTCCGCACTGGTGATGTCATTTAGTACAAGAATGTGTACTAACTGGCTTTTGCAGGTGGTTTGCAAATGCGTGAAACACCGTCGGACAACTTCCGGGTCGCAGCTGTATCGTCTGCCCGGTCCGCTCGAAACAACCCGGCGTGAAGTGCCTCGAACACACGTGATCGCCGTCTTTTTGTTTCCAGCCTTCCCGCCAAACAGCCCGCTCCCACGTGCTTCGCACATTTGGGCCCTTAGGAAACCTGTTTGGAAAAAACAATGACCGTCAGATGCGAAATTGCCGACAGATTGCGAGCTGTCAGCATGTGTTGCAACAGGTAGAGAAGTTTTCATGAAGTTCAAAATTTGCTACTTACAAGTGAAACGTAATCACAGAGCCCTTTTTCGCTCGATTTGTGCAGCCGTACGCAACACACGATGCAACGATTACAACGTCCGGATGCCACCACACTGACTACGCACTGCGGCTGCCGTGGCAGAAGGCACGCTTTCTGCCTATGCCAACATGGCGGCGCGCGGCTTCAGCTTCACTCCAGCAAGTTTTATTTAAACCTCCTTGGTGTTGCCGAATAAAGGTGGGCATTCGTTCGGTCAACTAGGCTAGTCACTTGGGTAGACACGGATAACGTCTGTCAGCACCCTTCATCGTACATGGTGTCAGAAGTGGCCGCCGTTCGCTCTCTCTTTTGGCGAACAAGCCGGACTCTACGTTTGCCAGAGTACCTGGACTCCAACAGGCATCGAGCTTCGACTTCGTCGACCCAAGTACATGGTCTGCCTGGATTGAGCAGTTCGACGACTATGCCTACGCTACAGAATTGCACCAAGCTACCGACGAGGTTCGGGTACGAACGCTTCTTTATTGCATGGGTGTTCAAGCTCGACGCGTGCTGGCGTCTTTCAACTTGTCGGCCGAAGAAGTTCAGTCATACAGCGTTGTTAAAAGCAAGTTCACCTCGCATTTCGTGCACCCGCTAAACGAAGTTCACGAGCTAGAGTTATCGTTTTCACAAGCGAACGCAGCAAGGAGACGAAAGCGTCGATGCTTTTTATTCCGCGTTCCGAAATATGGTTAAAAGATGCAACTACGGCTCAGCGTCCGTCGAGGTCAGGCTCGTTCGAGACCGATTTATCGTTGGTTGGTTAGACAGCACATTATCGGAACAACTCTGCCGCACTTGTGGCTTGACACTTGAGAAAGCGCTCCTGCATGCACGGCTGCACGAAGATGCCGATCGAGACAAACGTGAACGAGAAAGCCAGTTATCTGGGCCAGTCGCCGTTGACGCAGCGAAACGCAGGCCAGACCCAGTGACAGCGAGAAGGCAGTCGCGTAATCAAGCGTCGGGGTCACGAGAACCGCTCCTCGCCGGTGCGCGCAGATCGTGTCACTTCTGCGGACGAGAAGAGCATGAGCGGAAATTTTGTCCTCATAACAAATCTGTTTGCAAGTTTTACAAAAGGAAAGGGCACTTCTCGTGAGTGGCAGTTTTGTCCTGCTAACAAATCTGTTTGCAAGTTTTACAAAAGGAAAGGGCGCTTCGAAGCAGTTTGTTTAGCTAAACAACGCTCGCAAAGCCGACAGTCACATGCCATTGAGATGAATGCTGTCAAGACCAATGAGGCAAATGCTAAGTTTGTTTGGGTCCACGTGAATGGAGTCCCACTCAAGTTCAAGGTTGACTCAGGAGCGTAAGTTACCATCGTTCCAAGCACTTTTTCGGGAGTACCGTCGCGACTCGAAAAACCGGAGGGTCATCTCACCGGTACAGGAAATTATCCTTTTAAAGTAACAGGTCAATTCACAGCTACGTTGGAGTGGAAGAGCCGCACCTGCGTACAGTCAGTCTACGTCATTCCTTAACAGTCTGCACCTCTACTAGGCTACCCTGCTATCCTCGCATTGGGAGTTGTGAAGTTCATCGACGCCGAACAGAGACCTGAAAAGCAAGCCAGCTCTGCAAGCGACGCAGCCCCTGGCCAGGACATCTTCGAAGGGCTTGGTACCGTAGGGGAGGAGTACACTATTCGACTCAAGCCAAATGCCAGGCCATTTGCTCTCAGTGTACCTCGCAGAATTCCCATTCCTCTGTACAACCAGGTAAAGCA
Organism: Dermacentor silvarum; assembly: GCF_013339745.2. Classification (NCBI taxonomy): domain Eukaryota; kingdom Metazoa; phylum Arthropoda; class Arachnida; order Ixodida; family Ixodidae; genus Dermacentor; species Dermacentor silvarum. The sequence continues at coordinate 4,509 of NW_023606274.1, forward strand.
GGAGCTGGACCAGATGGAAAAACAAGGTGTCATCAGGCGCATTACGAAGCCGACGCCATATTGTGCCGGTCTGGTTGCAGTACCAAAGATATCAGGCGGCATCCGAATATGGGTGGACTTAACAAAGCTCAACAAAGAAGTTCTTCGTGAAAGGCACGTGATTCCAACGGTCGAATGGGTGCTCGGGCAACTGGGCGACGCCAAAGTGTTCTCGAAGCTGGACGTGACAGCAGGATTTCACCAAGTGCCATTGTCCCAAGAATGCCAATAGTATACAACATTCATTACGCCATTTGGACACTACTGTTACAGTCGTCTACCTTTCGGCCTGACTTCAGCACCGGAGTATTTTCAGAGAGAAATGGCTCGAGTTCTGGAGGGGCAACACAACGTCGTCAACATGATACACGACATCCTGGTTTTTGGCAAAGACCAAGAAGAGCACCACAAGCGACTTGCGGAGGTTCTTGAACGTCTGAGGAGAGCCAGAGTTAAACTCAAGTCAAAATGCTGCTTCAGTCAAGACAAAGTAGAGTTTGTGGGTGTGGTCATCGATGCCAACGGTATCTCGCCAAGTCCCAGCAAACTCGCACTGCGCAACTTGGAACCACCCTAGGACGTTGCTGGGGTAAGGAGATTCCTCGGCATCGCTAATCATATTGGTCGCTTCCTGCCCAACCTTTCGCAGGCAACCGCCCCTATTCGCACTTTGCTAGGCGAGCAAAATGCGTGGCAATGGGGACCGCTTCAAGAGACTGCTTTTAATCGAGTAACGACGATGCTCACCTCAGACCTGTGCGTTGCAAAGTATCATCCCAGTCGTAACACCACTGTCTCTTGCGACGCGAGCTCATTTGGATTGGGAACAGTTCTTCTGCAGGAACAACCATCGGGCGAGCGACGCGCGGTAGCGTTCGCATCTAGGTCGCTTATGAAGCGGTACAAAGGAGGAGGAGGAGAGAAAGAGAAGGCAGGGATGTTAACCAGAATAGGTTTAGCATCAAACTTATGGGCTACCAATTTAGCGTGGTCTACGTTCCTGGCAAACCGCTAGCCACTGCGGATACTCTTTCAAGGGCTCCAGATGAAAAGCCGTCGATCAGTCCGGTGGATGTGGTAGAGGAGTTTGTGGAATTTCAAGTTGCTACGGTCACATACACGAAGCTGGTTACTGTAGATGATGTTCGTAGGCACCAAGAACTGGATTGGGAATGCAACCAGCTCATCAAATACTGCACTCAGGGCTGGCCTCGTCGAGACATGCTTCCGGAGCACATCAAGAATTACTAGAGTCATCGAGGTGATCTCTCTTTGTGCAACGGCATCTTGCTACAAGGTAATCGCTTTGTCATCCTGGCCTCGCTGCAAAAGGATACGCTCGAACTTATCCATGAAGGCCACCAGGGAATTAACCGATGCCGCCCAAGGGCCCAGGATTCCGTGTGGTGGTACGGACTTTCGCAGCAAATACGGGACAGAGTCACTCGCTGCAGACAGTGTGCAGGCACACGAGTGCAAAGAAGTGAGCCATTGGTGGTAATGAAGACTCCAGCGCAACCGTGGCAAAAAGTAGGAATGGACGTGTTCAGCTACAAGGGACACAACTACCTACTAGTAGCCTACTATAGTAGTTGATTATCGTTCTCGCTACCCTGAAGTGATCTACGTGCGAAGCACGAACTCTGAGGCAGTCATCAATGCAGTCAAAAGAATTTTTGCTCGTTTGGGCATTCCCGCAGTAGTATGAAGCAATAATGGACCGCAGTTTGCTTCACATGCCTTTGCCGCTTTTTCGAAGCGCTATGGCTTCCAACACATCACCTTAAGTCCAAACTACCCGCAGTCAAATGGGGAAGTGGAAAGGATGGCGCGTACGATCAAAGAATTGTTCGCGAAAGCAGACGATCCTTTTCTGGCTCTTCTGTCATTCAGACACACTGCAGGCGTCACAGGGTTCAGCCCAGCGCAGCTTCTGTTCGGTCGCAGCCTGCGAATCAGGCTTACAAAGACAGTGGACCACCTGGAACCCAAGTGGCCGGCGCCAGAAGATGTCAAGTGCCAAGACGAAGAGGTGAGAAGGCAGCAGAAGAAAGACTTAGATCGCCGTCATGCCGCGACCCTCCTTCCTCCGCTGCAGCCTGTAGATATGATGTGGGTCCGAGACATGAAGGATATGGCGTGTGTTCTTAGCCCAGCCTCCAAGCCCCTCTCGTACATCGTGGAAACACCCAACGTGGTGCTTGTGCGTAATAGGATGCATCTAGTGCCCTATTCAGACCCAACGATGACCCAGCTCAGAGTGAAAATCGCGAAGAGCACGAAGCGCCGACCACAGTAGCAGCGACACCACAAGTCTCCAATGATCGTGACGTGAGAGTCGCCAGGATTGCAGGGCCGTAGCCAGAACTTTTTTTCGGGGGGGGGGGGGAGGTTTACCGGCCCGACCGGGGGGGGGGGGGGGGACAAGCTTCTGCTTTTCTCTACTTCACGTGATCGATAATAAATAGCGGTAGTTTAAGCAGACTGTATACATATTATATGTATATCAAAGACATGGGACCGCCCCCACTCCCCCCCCCCCCCTCGCGTGTGTGTGTGCTTGTAAAGAAATTAAGTAAAAAGTAAAGTAAGCTCAGTAAACACAGTAAGTACGACAGGTACAGTGGGCTTTTGGAGCAACGGTCTCTCATCGCGCCACTGAATGGACCAGTCTTCGAAAACGCATCATTGAGACGACCCGTGCGATCGGAGAAGACATCATTAATTGTTAATATCCGTTAAGCGTAGATGGCGTCGTCCTCGTCAGGGCGAAGTGCGTTTCACAAGTTAAGGACGGCTATACGCGTGGAAATGCACGTCTGACCAGGCTATACCTACTCCCATAGCAATAGCTTGTTCGCTGCGTCTTTGCACTAGAAAACTTAAATACGCGCAAAAACGCGTAAGGCTTTTTTTTTTCCGAAGTTTTCGTCGCCCTGCTCCCTCATACGAGAGGGTTGCATTTCCTGCGGCAAGTGCATGGGCCGCTGTGTCTTCCGCTGTCTGCGAGCGTGCAGCCGTCATTTGCCTTTACGTCAACAGATTCAGAATTGTACAGAATATTTCACCGCACAGCATAGATATGGCATGTGTACGCATTTTAAATAGTGCGTGCAACTCATTTCTGCTTCACTTACGCCAGTGCAAACAGGAAGCGGCCTTGTACCTCACAGAATCTCGACTGATTGGTGTACTAGTGATGCAGGAATGAGCTCCGGTCTTGTTGAGTGCATAGTGCACATAATCAATTTCTCAGGACGCGTGAACTCCGACGAGAACTGTCAGCGCCTGCAACAAGAGTTTACTTACGCTGTACTGCGCACAGCAGTAATTCATGCATGCTTGTCGGCTGTCTGTTTCGTGCATTCTGTTGCGAGTCGGTGGAATTTGGCTGCTGTCATCAACCCCTTCGTGTGTACATTGCTGGTTTGGGATTCCACAACACAACAGTAATTACCAGCCTTCCGTAGGGGCGCAATCGCAAACAAGAGACGTTTCTCGCGCAGACTACGTTCGCACTTGGGAAGCGGTAAGCGGGCGGAAAGGCCAAAGCGGGCGGAAAGGCCAAAGCGGCCGGAAAATTTTTTCCGCGCCTGTCCAAGTTGTTCACATTTGTTTTGCATACCGTCGCGGCCGCCGCTGCCGTTTTCGTCCAGATCCATCTCGTCTGCGTACGTTTGTCGGCGTGGTCGCGCTCATTATCGCATTATTTCGAGTGGTATGTTCATTCTTTGACCCACATACCGTCATCAAAAGTGATCATTTTACGCAACTTCGCGTGTCATCTGCGACCTTCGGTAAATTCCTCGTTGGCGTTCCGTAATTCTCCTCGCACGGGCGCGGTAGCGCTGAGTCACAGGTTGGTGCCTAGGCGTGATAATATTTCTTTAATGGCTTTTATTTACAAGTTGTAATAACATTTCATCATTTCGTATTTTCGGCCCCTCCAGGACACCTAAGGGGCAACGGGAACACCACAGCTAAAACCCGGGCTGGCCCTTGTGTTGGGGCTCGCCAAAGCCTGCGCGTCCTACGTGAGACCTACGCTCCCAATCTATCGTCGTGACGAGAAGCACCCCGCGACTTCTGCAACATACTGTACACGTGCGAGGAGAATTATGGAGCGCCAACGAGGAATCTGCCTAACTATTGTCTGCCGTGGAAGTGGAAGAAGAAATGGCTTTTATACTTCTACCTACTTGTTTTTTAGAAATGGACAATGAATAAATGGAAGACGCGGACACCTCGGAAACAGCGGTGGTGCATGGGTTCGCCTGGCTTTGCAAAAGCTCGAGAAGTTGGGTCACGCCAAGGCTTCGTTGCCGCACCTCCGGTCGCGCGATGTTGAATACTATCGCGAGTATTGCTGACAGTACGTTTTAGTGCCACTCTTGTCGTAGAGCAAGGGCTGGTTCTTGATCGCGTTGATCAGCATTACAGCCTACACTTTTGGTGCCATGTTCAATTTTACGACCGGTTGTTTACATGCTAGTGTAGCTTCCAGTGAAGCAGAACGACTTTCCGCCGCGTTTCCGCTTCGCCATGGCGAAAAAATCGGCCCGAGACCGATTTGGCTCGCTGCCTGTTTTTCTGCCTGTTTTGCCGCCTCGGCGGGAGGATTTTTGCAAGATTTTGCCGCTTCCGACAGCTTCGAGACCAAGTGCGAACGTAGCCTAAGATGCTGCGCGAGCGCGGCCTAACCGGCACCTGAAGGGAAGCGGCGGAAATGTATACCGGATATTTCGACCCCCTGGGGTCTTTAACGTGCACCTAAATCCAAGTAAACGGGCCTCGAGCGTTTTCGCCGTCATCTAAAATGCGGCTGCCGCATTTGTTGCTTCATTTGTTGCGCATTTGTTGCTTCAGAATGCGGCCGCCACATTCTCGCCCAAAACATCACAGAGTGTCAAAGCCTTGACAAACACCGTGACAGTTTTTTCCATATGCAGACATGATTCGCTGTAAATTACCAACCCAAACGGAAGCGCCCAGGAATGAAATTGTGATAGTAGCTCCGGTTTCATGAATTATGTCAGCGCGAAGCGACGAGAACTAAGGGTGGGTATAAGTGTGTGTGGGGGGGGGGAGGGAGGGGGGGGGTTGCGGAAAAAATTTGGGGGGGGGGTTGAACCCCCCCCCCCCCAACCCCCCCTGGCTACGCCCCTGGATTGCACCGTGGTTTATTTGGGTCAAACTCTTAACTCACAAGAATGTTAATGTAGGTTACTGTGATAGGTATAGTAAAATAATACTGCTACATCCTTATAACCTTATAATAGCTTTTAAGGAAGTTTCACATCCGCTGTCAGGTAAGGATGGCTTATTTCTCAATATGGCTACCCAATTGTATCGTGATCTGATAGCACGCTTACCAGCGCAACCCACGTCATTATTTCTACTCGGCACGAGCCGTGCCCTTTCTCTTTACTTTTCCCTCTTTGCTCTTGGCGTGTCTTTATAAGCAAGCGCAATAAAGGACGCAAGCAGTTTTTCGCCCTTCACCATGTCGGCCTGGTCGATGCTTCACACACGCCCATAACGCACGGAACGTTACACCAATTAATTTTCTAAAAGCCTCGACTGGCAAAGCATTTCAAACATATCTTGGAAGATATGGTCCCACATGTAGAAATTCTGTTTTTATTTTTCATTTGATCGTTATTTCAATTAAACATTTATTTTCCTCTGTGCTTTCTCCGACTGAATAGTCGGTTTCCTGTCATTCATAACTTGACATAGGCGGCAGTGTATTACGAGAACACCAATATCTTTGAGCGAGACACCTAATCATTAGACTTTATCCTGACTGAGCATATTGTAACGAGCATCCGTAGTCATTCGTCATGGCCCGCCGCGTGTTATCATCAGTGACCGTGGTCGCAAGTTCACTGCGGACGCCGTTGAGGAGCTACTTCGTCTGTGCACTTCTGAGTTCCGTCACTCCACACCGTATCATCCACAGACCAATGGCCTCGTTGAAAGGATGAACCGAACACTGACAAACATGCTTGCCGTGTATGCTTCCTCCAACCATAAGAACTGGGACGGCGTGCTGCCCTTCATAACCTAAGCATACAACACGGCGAAACATGAAACGACGAACTACAGCCCATTTTATCTCCTCTATGCAAGGCTACCGCGCAGCCCTCTCGATACTTTCTTATACTTTATCCTGCACGACGACGATTCTGTGTCAAAGACTGTGTGCCTCGCTGAAGAAGCCCGCCGAATAGCCCGTCTTCGTACGTTGGCCTCGCAACACCGTTCAAAGGACCGTTACGACGAGCGTCACGGGCCTGTTTCGTTCGCCAAAGGCGGCTTGGTGCTTCTTTGGACACCGCAACGCAAGCGGGCCTTGTGTCAAAAGTTCCTGTCACACTATTCCGGCCCATACGTTGTCCTGGAGTGTTTGAGTGAACTTTGTTATGTAATAGCTCGCCTCCTGGGCAATAGCCGGCGATGAAGTAGAACGCAAGTGACTCATGTTGCTCGCCTGAAACGTTTTTACCGTACTGATGCCTCCTAACTCGCCCTACGGGCTTCGTCTGCTTGTGGGGGAATGTAACGAGCATACAAGAAGCAGTTGGAAAGAAGAGGAGGACGAAGTGCTTCTAGGCCTGATTGCGCGTTCACCATCATTCATCTCCTGTAAATAAAGTCATTTCTGCACAACTCTCCGTAACAATGTTATTGCCCTCATTGAGTATTTTGAAGGCATATCTGACGTATGAACATTTATTTGTAGGACCTTCGCATGACGGAGCATCATATCAACACATATCACTGTAATGCAGTGCAATCACAATACTAGATATGTTCCTGCAACTTCCTCGATTAGGCAGAAACAGCCTGTGAGGTCAGTTCAACATCGAAGAGCATATGGTAACACCAGAGCTAACAATGCAGCACAGTCAACATTTTTCCTCTCTTCGTTCACACGTTACTTCAGGTGTACCACAAGGCAGCGTTCTTGGACCATTACTATTTCTAATATACATTAAGGATTTACCGAATAACATTTCCTCACACGTGCGCATTTTTGAGGACGACTGCATTCTTTACCGTCCTATTAAGAGTGATAATGATCATGCAACCCTCCAAAAAGATCTTGAACTTATTTCTGTTTGGTGTAACACTTTGGTAATGAAGCTTAACGTTCTTAAATGTAAAATTATTTCTTTTAGCCGCAAGCATACTAACTCTACATTTTCTTAACACACAGATAACATCACTATTTTGCATGATACTCAATAGAAATATCTTAGTGTTAACCTAACTGACTCTTTCGTGGTCAACGCACATTGCATGCATATGCGCCAATTCTTCGAGATTATTAGGGTACATACCCTGCAAGTTACATAATTCTACTAAAGTTATTCGTAAACTAGCTTACCTAACATTTGTTCGACCTCAGATTGAATACGCTGCATCTGTCTGGTCTCCCCATCAAAAGTATTTGATTGAAAAATGCGAATCTATTCAGAATAGGGCCGTGCATTTTGTCTCGCGTTGTTATGACTAAACTAAAAGCATTACACAAATTAAACTCGACCTCTCACTACAGCCCTTGCATGATCGTTGTGATATAGCCCTGCTATCCTTATTTCATAAATACGTCCATAACACAGCACCATCCGTTCTGCCTCTTGAAACTCCGCATTACAGGTCGCAGCGGTTGTACAATCTGTCCAATTTCTTGTGCGTCTACGGAAAGACTAATTCATTTAACTATTCCGCTCTTCCAAGAGCCATTCGTCTTTGAAACGACCTTCCCAACGCCATAGTTTATGAGAGGAACAAGGAAAACTTCCAGCCTCTTCTTAGAACGCATTTTTCAAACTCCACATAACTTATTTTTGTCTATGCCTTTCCTGTTATTAATGTGAAACTACGCATTAAAAACTCTTTATTTATAGTCTAATTATGTCTTGTAGAGATGGGTCGCTCAGGAACGAGCCGGATCTTGTGATCGGCTCTTTTTAAAGAGCGAGTGAGCGGTCGTTCAGTAAAAATGAGCGGCGGTTCTTTTGCAGAAAGGGAGCCGGTTCTCTCGCATTAAGAGAGCCGTGAGTTCCGTCAGAGCCGGGTCTCCTGCTGGGTGCGGCTTCCGCGCCATCTATTGGCGGTACGAGAAAGCAACTGCCCTCCCACCCTTCCTCGCAAGAGTCGCCTTCACCCCCTCGCCTTCGGCTGAAGAACGAAAGAACCGCCGCTCACTTACTGCTGGCGCTGAGCCGGGCTCCCTCAAGGGCTGCAGAAGATAGCGCCAACCTTTCCCTTTCCCCACGAACCACTTACTACAACTACTCACTTACTGAACGACCGCTCCCTATCTCTTCAAAAGAGCCGATCAAAAGATCCGGCTCGCTCCTGAGCGCTCAGGAGCCAGCCGCTCTTTTGAAGACCGAGGGAGCCCTGGTTCAGTAAGTGAGCGGCGGTTCCTTCGGAGTGAGGAAACCGGTTCTCTCTCCTTGAATGAGCCGGGCCGAACCGTTCAGAGCTGGGTCTTCTGCTGGGTTTCGACGTTTTTCGATTTCTGACCGACGAATGGTGGCCAGTGTGGGCCGACTCGCGCTACTGGTACTCGCTCGCAGTGTGGGGTGTGCGCAGCAGTCGCCTTGGTTTTTTGTGCGTCTTATGGTGTGGCACCCTACGCCACCGAGGGGAGAAGTAAAGAAGTCTTAATTGGCAAAGGATGGTACCGTTCGTTGCCTGCTGCTGTTCGAACGATGTCGCACGACTCTCACCGATCGCACATCGTGCGCTGGTCCAATAACACTTCGAAGATGGTCTTCCGTGTCTTTAAAGGGCCCCTAAACCACCTCAGATATTTTTTGAACATTTCAAGTACACGTGCATCGAGTTCAGAATGCCGTCAAGATCAACGATGCCAAACGCTGCAGCGCTACGCGCTGCGGGAGCGCCACAAAAATAAACACACACAAAAAAAACAGTGGCGTTCTCCTCCCCTCGCCTTTCCGGTATCCCCAGCGGTCATCACGCTGTCAGCAGAGAAGCGTATCGCCGCAGCGCGGCTGCACCCGGTTTGGGTCGAAACCGGATATCACGTGGGGTCAGCGAGGTACTCCCTGCCCCTAGGTAGGCGTGAAAGTAACTAGGGAATGATTCCTCGGCCATGCCTGCCATGTCCCCAGTCCCTGTGTGCCTAGAAGCATCCGCTGGCCCAACACACGCATGCACGTCGCGCGGGAGCGGCCGCATACAAGACGCCGCCGACAAGAATTCGCGGTGAGAACGTCGTCGACCGCATTACCGCCAACCCAAAGGACTGCGACCTCAAGGTACGTCTGCCGAATCTGCAACTTGTGACATAAAGCGGCGATGCACTTTCATTTTTTTTTCTAATTTTAGGCCTTGCTCCTTCAGCTGTAGCGCGACGTGAGCCCTGCCATTTCACTTTCAAGATACGTAAGCTGCTTCGACACTGAAAATGCCGACGCAATGGTGAGTTGGAAAAACCATCGCTTATTTACGCTGCCAATTCGCGTGCATGCGATCGTGACTTCGTGGCCCTCGCATTGTTATCTTCTGCAACACCCAATCGTCGCGAGCTAACATGTTTTTCAAATTTGTCAGTGCTAGCGCATCTCTTGATGTGAGCGCAAGTTCGTGTCTTTAATGACACGTAAACAATGCGCTGATGTATGCACGCTGCATTGAATGATTTACTGTTTACCTTGGTCATTGATTACATTAAAAAAAAAGCTGCAGATATGTCCTTTGTAAAATCTGAATGACTTAAAATGCGATCTTACGAGCACTTGAAAAGAAAAATTACTGGCTGATTAGTTTTCACATTCTACTACACCTGCCCGCTTCACAGCGGCTTACGAGCCAGAAATGTATGCAGCAACAGTTTACATTAAATGTAATATGTTACAAGACGACAGTAAATAATCTTGCACCCAAATTGATCATGAACAGCAGCTGCTACAGGGGCGCAGATATTTGTACCAAATAACCATGTTCTCATAGCTGACAAGCGAGAGGGAAACTTTATTTCGTAGGAATGAAAAGCAGAGGTGAGCCTGAACTAGTATATTCTTGCCTGATACTCTGCTAAGGGGAAGGTGCAAAGGGGAAAAAAAAGTCTTTAAAGGTGTTGAGGAAAAAAAGGATCACATGTGCACAATAATCACATAACGCAGTGGTCTCTCTAAACCTCAAGTATAGTCCTGTGTTCTGCAAATAGTCTAGAACAGCACTCGTAGCTATTTCTTGCTGCAATGCTGTCACGGTAAGCACCCAGAATTTCAGCTTCTGATAACCTTTGCCTTTGTTGCTTGCGAGCACAGAGGGTACCATCTGCTGCTCTCGCAACTAGTAACAGATGTCGCAAAAATGTGCTGCAGAATCTCAGGCATGTGGCAGTATTTACAGTTCAGGGATAAGATTTTGTAACGATTCTTTTTCCAGTACTAATGGCTTTTTGCATTCGTGAGTGGTCAGAGTGACAGCGTGTTGCTCAGGGCCGCGATTTTGTAGCAATGCCTTATGACTTATTCTATAATAGTCTTATCATCCACTGCTCACGGCCGGCTGAGCCCGTTGATAATGCGAGTGGACCGTCGCTCTGACCACTGACAAAGCGCGAAAAGGCATTATTACTGGGAATGCATCGCTACAAAATACCGGCCCTGACCACACATGAACGCGAAAAGGCCGTGCTATAGAATTGTGGCTCAGTCTGTTAGTATAACCAATGAGATGTGCATAGCATTGAGTGAAGGCAACATGAAGACGAATTCAATAACGCATGCTTGCTTGTCTCTACTTTGATCTTAAATGGGAAGTGAACAACTTCTCATAATTTCTTCATTATTTTTTAAAACAAGTTGTATAATGTGCCCTAGTTTATCGCACAATTATGTCCAACATATTTTAGATGCAAGATCTTGTAGTGTTGGGTCTGTGGAAAACAAAACAACGCAGGAAAATCTCAGCGCATTTTTATTTAAGCAATGTTTTGACACCTTAAATGGCATGGCCATCTTGTTCATTGCTTTATATTCGTTACCTCTGGTGCAATGCGAGTTGACTTGGAATTAGCATGGACGTAGCATATATATTTTAAATTGTGCCTGGTGCATGACATTGTGAAAAACCTTGAATGTGAACCCGCTACAAACAACAACATACTGGCACCCCCCCTAGCAAGAACACTCAACCGTCTACCTTCCCACACGTTTTCCTGAAACAGTTTGCACACGTTATTCAAAATTGCCACACCATTCCAATCATAAGTGTTTCAGGATATATACGACACATTTCATTTGTGTCAGCAACGACACTAGTGGAAAACCTGACAGTCAAATCTGTCTCTAATAAAGAATCTGTGTTGCTGATATCTGCACAATAACTGAGATCTAGGCGGGTATTCTGTAAGAGTTCACCTGGACTGTCAACTTCAGCTGTCGCCATTGGCTCCAGCTTCACGAGCGCGAAGGAGACTGGCTGGCACCTTCGTGCTCGTGAAGCTGGCGCTAATGGCGACAGCCGAAGTGGACAGTCCACTAGGTGGACTCCTACAGAATACCCCCCCCCCCCCCGCCCCTGGGCCAGGATAATATAGGTTATTCCTTCCGTTCGATTCTATACCACTCTTATCATCCGCTGTTCACTGCCAGAAACTCGCCAGTTCTAATGGGTATAGGTGTCCCCTGGCCCAGTGCTCGGCACCTTCTACAAGTTGTCATCTTGCAAGGGGCCCTCCAAGGATTAAATAAAATGGGTCTGGGCTGCTTCCACGGCAGCAGTTTCCTGTGTGGCATCCTAATGCAGCTGTTAGGTGGGGATGCCCTTGGATTGGAAAGAAACACCCCTTTCCAAGTATCCCGTAATGGCTGAGCACCTGACCGGAAGCACAGTTATACCTATTTCACCGGTGGGTACCAGGCGGCAGCGCTACTCAGCCTCCCACAGCAGTGGCAAATGCTCGTCTGGGTCACCATCGTTGTGGTGAGACAAGGGGCACCTTTCAAATCTCTATAGCGCCCCTTTCGACATGAAAACTCCTACAAACAACTGAGCACCAAGCCGGAGGACATCTCTACCCAATAAAAATCTGATAGGTTCCCAGTGGCACTGGGATTCTAACCAAGTACCTCCCTGCATACGAGGAAGACGCTCGACCATTTCGCCACCGCTGCAATACTTGTGTCCTGCCAAACAGATCCGCTGAGCACCTTGCCCAAGAGTGCCTTACTCACACTGGGTGTAGCACCACATACTGGCTTGCAGAACCACCATCCATGACCAGGTCACTACAAATCCTGTACCCATTCACGTCAAGTCATCCTCAGACCGAAGTCCTCCTAGCTAGCATGATGGCCCACCCTGCTATTGTCACCTTGTTGGTCTCGTTGTGGGCTAGACCCATGTATATCGAGTAGGTGGGGGTATAACTCCCCGAATGTGTCCTGTGAAGGACACCTTTTTCAAGCGCTGTGGTGCCAAAGCCGCAAGCACCATATCTGCGCATGTGGAGCATGTATCGAAAGCCATGTGCTTTGCTGTTATGCCATTGTGATAGTACATATCACAAATAAGATTATGCAGTAACATAAATGAGAGCTTTAGATTGTGCTATCGAAGCATTCAGGAGTCCCTATCTTTTAGTATGTGTGTGGTTGCGTGCCCAAGCAAAAAAGCATTATAGCTTTGCATCCCCAAATGCAAGCAAGCCACATGCACTCGCAGCACGTAGTCAAGGTGGTGGTAGCATTTTTTAATATATAAAGCTAACCATAGAATTGCAAATAAAAAGACAATTGTTTCATGAAAATAGTGTATTTACATGCAGTTAAGTTGGCCCAAGTTGGAGCCCGGGGGCCACATGCATGACACTAACGCAGGTTGTTTATTCTTTCATAGCTGACGTCGTTTGGGTTCTTAGAACAATGACCGGGACCGCTAGGGATAGTGCACTTCCATTGCGGTGTCCAAGATATACGGTCATTTAACGGAGAAGCGTACATAACGAGAAGCGAAGCAGCCACCTCACCGCGCGCATATCACTCAGTGGCATAAAGGCACATTCTTGGGGGCTAACATAAACACAGGCACTGCCGGGGGTGGCGGCATTCCCTTTGCGGTGTGGGAGACAGTTTACGTCGTCTAGCATACGTATGTAACGGGAAACCTGACGGCAATGTCATGCTCAAGTGTGATACTGCGGCATGTCTAGGGTTAGTGGCTCGAGGGGTGATTTATGTGTTCGCGGGGCTTGCCATTGCACCGGGGCAACTGCACTGAGGCGTGTGAACTTCAAGCAAGAGGGCCATGTGGTGTTCGTTTAAGTGATGTTGGTCTGCGTGTTCCAAAAACCGGACTAGAAAATGGGGGCGGGTACAGCCTGTATTGTTGATGATCACTTAAAAAAGTGTGTAGAGATGAAGAGGGAAGGAGCCAGCCGATAATCAGCCGCCGCTCGACGATGTATGCTACTTTGTCCTACAATAAACCGATGTATTCCTAAGTTGGCCTCCCTGAGTGCAAAGTGTCACCGGACGACTACGAGGACTCTCTGAAGAATCGTCTGCCTGGAAGACCTGGGGGAGAAGAAACTTAACTCATGCTAAAGATCTTTGACAGGAAGCAAACAATGTATACATGCATAGGTGGCAATTAAAGCTGAGCCAAACCAATCCCAAAGGCTAGAAATTTTGCCATCTGGCACAGGATGTTTGCTGTGGAAGTGCACTGTGATCAGCATTTTGTCGCCTTCATTTCTCGGAAGATGACGTCAACATGCATTGTGAAATGCTGTCATCAGATTGAAAAATCAAATCGTGTCGGCCTGTTCAGCGCCGATTGTTTTATGAAAGCATATCTTGGCTTGCTTCGTCTCAGTTTGCAATGTTTCAGCAATATTTCTTTTAAGTCAGCCACCCCAAAGAACCAAGCACATGTTAGGTCCTGCAGGTGCGCAGTGCCGCTTGCATCCTTTAATCTAAAACTCTTACGTTTACAGCAAGAACATAAGCGCATCCCTGAGTGTTGCCACCATGGAGTAATCGGCTTACATGTATTAATTTTGCATCATTTTTGGTGCTTAGCAGGGTCATAGGGCTGTGGGACCAGATTTAGTCCAGATGCAAGCAAAACAATGCAACTTAGAACAGAAAGCTGAGCAAGCTGGTAAGGGTTCATGCATTGTTTGAAAGGTTAGGCATAGAAAATATCTCTTGTGGCCATTTCTGATGCCTAACCCTTCAAACGACAATAGTGGCCTTGGGAACACACCACAATGTACTATCGACCAAAAGTTTACAGACCAAGGGACCTGACAAAAAGCTGAATGTCTCCGCAGCCTGGTATTCCCATTTCCCGCCTCTACTGGTATATGTGAACAACATTGTGATGTGCGGTTTTACTGGCTACTTTTAAAGGCTGCTCGGATATTAAGCGTTTGCCGAGAGTCCGTAAACTTTTTGGTCGATAGTACTTTAGCCATAGTCTTAGTACTATGACTGCAAAAGATGCCTGTAAAACTGCAACTTTCATGAGTAAATTTCATGATGGACTAGGTTTTCATGCAGTTAATCTTAGAAGCCTGCCATTGTGTTTGCTATCTACATGTGTGCCGCCACCATTCTTATTGAACACAAGCTGTAGCAGGAAAGTGCATAACCGGGACAGTTTGTATAGGTTCATCCGTTGTTTGAAAGCGCAAACGCACAATGAAGAACTTGCACTCATTGTCTCGTTCAGACTGTTCTTTTTGTGTTTGCAGTTCCAAACAACCATGAAGCTATAGGAGCTCTGAAGTAATGGAAAATTTTTTCATATTTTTTTAAGCAAAAGGATTGTCTTGTAGCAAGTATGCTTCGGTCAATAAGGCATGTGCCATATGTGTAGAATCGGCTCCACCTTGAAATTGTTCATTTCCACTGCTTGCTCAATTATCTGCTGATAATGAACTGTAACTTTGGGTCGATACAAACCGCGCATTGAAGTTGAATATGCCTTGAGCTTGGGAAGTAATCCACTAGACAAAATATAATTGTGACCCCCCTATGGTGGCTCCGTGGATGTGGTGTTCTGCTGCTAAGCAAGAGGTCGTGGAGATGGCAGAGTTCTTACGGGCAGCCTACAACACAAAAATGCAGTAAAGCGGAGCCTTGTTTGCACACTGCGGTTCAAAATTAGACTACGCAGTGACACGCACAAGCTAGAAGTGATACTAGCGCAGATTTTATGTAAACAATTTGCTACATCTGTGCTTGGAAAACCAGTGAAAAATGCGCATGAACGCGATCCGACACGCTTGCACGAGACAAATAGGCATAGTCAAATGACCGATGGTTGACATACTCGCTAAAAAGGGCCGAGAACAACACTTGAATTTGTAAAGATCCACCGCGGTTCTGTGCACGTTGACACGGGAAATCCATTGTGTTGTCACTGTTCTAAAGTTCCCTGGCTTTATCGGGCATGCGTGTGCACTCCTTAGAAAATGCTGACAGAACTCTGCTACTTCGTCTTTAGCTTACCTTCTCTTACTCTGGAAGGGTTGCAGCAACACACGACAGTGTACGAGATCATTTATTTGGTGCACACTTGCAACAGTATGCGCATTCTTGTTCGCGCTACAGAGTGCACCAACAAGACGTGCTGCCCGGTCGCTGCCATTCGTGCGTATTGAATGCACACAGCATGAGCTGCAAGTTATATGGCTTTCACTGTCTTTTTTTTTTCACCCACTTAGGTGCATCTGAACAGCTAATGGATACCATGCCCACTCTGTAACGACCAGTGCTTTTAATGAAACAGCACGGCGGAATAAAGTCAACCACGTGAGGCACCTCAGACAGCATATGCAGTGGGTTGTGACGGATTCAATGATTTCATCAGCATTTTCACTGGATGCAAGGCTGTGAATCTCTTGTATGATGCATGTGTGGAAAAGAAACCCAACATCTGGTGCACATGCCTGCTTGAAACAGTCGGGCATATCCCATTAGTTGAGTGCCCCTGTGTCGGCATTTGCTGATGTGATCCCAGCTATCTTCACCCATTACATTCTGCTGAATTTACTGCAGCCACCCTTTGGAAAAATAGCACATGGCAATTATTTCAGGTAATTAGTTCTCCCATACAGAAAAAATACCATTAGCAGTACTCGTGGATGGGATAATCTGCCACTTTGCAATGGTGGCGAGCATAAATCCCACTAGCTGTAGTAACACCAGTTTTGACATTAGGAAGCAACTTTCTTGCAGCTAGACTTCATATGTACTATGTTTCGTGCAACGTCAGTGTTCAGAATAAAAGCATTTGACCACTGCAAACTGTCGTTTTTTTTTCTTCTAGACGTACATATGAACACATTCTTGATATAAAAAGACATGCAGGGCTGTATTACAGCACAGAAATGTTTGGACAATTCAAGCTCATTAATTCAGAATGTAAGTTTGAAAATTCTAAGGAATCAAACCATTCTGTTTTCAGTGCACTTCAGCCACCAAATGCAATTGACAAGGTTGATAACATTTATGAGTCATGACGGCACTGCAGTTACCTTTGTGTTGGCAAGCACGCGAATTTCAGGATCTGCAAAAAATTGAATGTGCTTGCACCTGTACAGGACATTTCATGCAACAATCAAAAAAGGATACATATTTGGCCAACAGGCTTCTCAGAATAGCTTTTTGCACAGCACTTAGTTAATATAATTTGTTATGCAATGCTTTCTTTAATATTTGTTTCAGGACATAAGTTGTACTTAAAAAATTTTGAAAGCTGTTCACAAACACCGAATGCAAGCTGAAGAATGTGTTCACATACAACCACTTCAGGGGGGGCAACCTTTTTCTGGTCACTCAAGACCTCAAAGACTGCTGTCAGGGAGGAGTGTTGCAGTGGGTGAAAAGTGAAAAACAAAATGAGCGAACACTACACAAGCGCTTTATACCTGTTCAAGCATGAACTAACGCCAAGTACTCAAATTGCCATATTAACGAGGAATGTTGAAATCTTGTGCATCAGGCATTGTTAATTTTTTACAAGATGCCTCAATCACACTGGTGAGCTTATGCAGTTTTTTTTTTTAATTTGTCACCAGAAATGCCCACACTGCTATCCGTCACTCCTATTCCTTGAGCGGACAGCAGACACAGATTACTGCAAGTCAACGATTCTGACCCGAGAGCTTGGGCTCAATTTTTACCAATGTGCGAAATTTTAGAAACCGATTGATGGAATCGCTATACTAAATAAATGCCACAAACATTCAAAATGGTATGCTTATTGGAGAGCATACATAAAAAATATGTAGTGCAGGAGAAATTTGGTCTCGCTGCTCTGCCAGAATTTAGTTGTTTTTTTTTTCAAGTGGTAATGATGTAAAAAAAAGAAGTGAACATGGCTTTTGTAGCTGGCGGGACTACAATTACACCTAACTACCATCTGGGATTAAAATTATTCATGCAGGGGGGCCTCAGTGAGGTACATCTCAAAACGAGGTATTGCACCGTAGTCGAGAGTTCGACAGGATAGTCTGGTCAGGTAAGATCATTGTTAAATATGGACGAAGTCATTGACCATGGCCGAAACAAAAAATAGCGTTTCGGTATCCACAGGAATCCCTTGTTCATAAAGGAATGTCTGCTGAGAAGGTTCTTGATGGTTCTTAAGTAGCATTGAGTGCATGATGCAAAGTTCGGAAGTACATGTGGTTTAAAATGTTAGATGATCTATTGATTGTTTTACTTGTTTGAATTATTAGTGATTCGAGATGGAGCCTTATTGTCCATTTCTTCTCTGTGGCCACGATGCGGGCGTTGTACTAGTTTATCTTCTGACTCCTCGTCTCGGCATGCTCTGCAAGGGCATTTGTAACTGTGTGGCCTTTGGCGACATTTTTGTGCTGCTTGAGACGCCGCCAGAAATATCTGCTAACAAGGGATCTATATGGATCCTGAAACATCATGCTATTGCATTACAGCTGTAGTGTGTGAACTTAGCTGCCTTCTCCAGGTTTGGTGCTAAGTAGACATATGTAATCTCTTGCACAACTGTGGCACAGAGAAGGCAAGCACACAGAACAGCTGTGACATCAACATGTGGGAGTTTATTCTTGTAGGTCAGCGGGACCCTAAAAGATATTTACCAAATCTTGGTTGGAAGGTAGAGTCAATTGTGTCCATGCAAAGAGTTTTTGACATGTTAAAATTCAAACGTTACATTTCATACTTCTTCGTACATACGCTCATGCTTCCAATTCTATTTGCACTGTGACACCGACAACCTCTCAGTATTTAGTGAGTTGGAAGCAGTTGCGGGTATGGATATGCTGAAATGTGAAGCAGTGACTTTAATTTAAAGCAATAAATAAAGAAAGCTTAATTCATTATCGTGTATTGCTTGAACACATTATTGCCATTAGCACAGCGTATACTTAACATAAAATAGTATCTACAATGCAACATTACATGACACAACACATTTAGCATAAGCGCAAGCATCTACACCAAAGCTTCGTATCCAGTGTTTCTCACAGAGCACTGGAGCCTTCCAGAATGCTCTCAAATAGAATGGAGCCCGAGAAGCTAATGTGATGCAGACATAGCTTTAGTGTAATGTGCACTTGCCAGGTTCTACTGTGCAAGTGTATGAACAGCTGAATACAGTTAATGAGTGCAGCATTACAAAGAATATTATTCTGCATACGGAAGCTGGTTGTGGTGATAATTTTTAGTGAAAAGTGTGGTGACAATTGTGTGCGTTGGTTTGAAGAGGATAGCAGTAGGGCAAAGCTGCGAGATTGTAAGCACGCCATAGCCTTGAGTCTGGCCTGGTGGAAGAACGAAGTGTTCAATAAAATCTCGGCATTCGAATGGTAGGACTTGGATAAGGGCCAAGATGGAAGTACTCCAGGGAATAAAATGAAATACCTAAACTGAAAAGCAAGTATCTTCGCGTACGTTTGGCAATTTATTCGCTGCAGATCTACGGCCTCCTAATGTTGATTACATTCGTGACCGCAATATCGTCGACTTGTTAGTTTTCCATGCACCTGCCAGTATCGTAAGTAGCAACAGAATACAGACATTTAGCACATAAGTTTACAAACGAAGTAGGCCCACCATTGATCCAAGTGCTTACGTGAGTGTGGAAACTCCGCGACAGACAACAGACAAAACGGTAGGAGGGCTAAGCGTCAGTTGACGACACGTATTCTCAGGTGCTCATATCGCATGAGGAAACTCATGGACAGTGAATAGTCGTACTTTTAACAGCAGCAGAAGCGTAGTACTCGTCAGATGTCCACGGGAAAGCAGTTGCCCATCAGCCTCATCAATTGCCTCGAATGCACACATCGACAAGCAGTCGTTTTCTTGACCACACTTACTCGTATCTGCAGATTTTCGCGAAGCATTCTCGCTTCATTCAACAAGTTTAGAACACGAATTTTGCAGGTTGCTCGGAGCATGTCTTACCTGACCCAGTCATAGAATAAGAAGCCAGACGCAGTGGACAAGCATTGCCGGTCAAAGCAATATTCATACAAAAATCAGTAGCGGAATAAGCCGCTGCACTTGCACACGTGTTAAAACACGTTCAGAAGTTTAGAGAATGCGTAAAAATCACTGAAAAGAAACCTCACTTTACACTTCAATCCGACTTTCTGTTGCCGCCATTACCGTGTTTTGCTCACTAGTGTCCATGGCGATGCGGCCGCCGCTTCGTGCTCAGAAGTATGATAAAAAAGTAAAAGTAAAATGATGCGCATTTTTACATATAAAATAGGTTAAGTACTTTTTTCCCAATATAATAATACATAAGGTATTGTATATGTTATGCAGACTATGTAATTTTCAGTGCAGATCATAACTTCAAGGCACAGTACTTGCTTGTAGTGCTTAATCAAGCACTAATTAACAGTTTAATTATTTGCCACAGCGCACATAATGCAATCACACAATTTGTGTCAATCGGTACTTCAGACCAACACCAGTTATATACTGAAATCCCCAGCACTATGAAATACAAACAAAATCAGTGTGAAATCTCGCATATTATTTTCCCCAAAATTTGTAGGCAATGCTGGACAAAACTGATGAATGCCAGCATATCCCGGTTTGGGGAATGAATGTGCTATACCTACCGGCTTCTCTACCTGAAGAACTGACACACTTTCAATCATGTACCACAATGATTCTGCATTCAAGGCCTTCATCAAATGAATCCATGCAGGAGAAAGCAGAGACAAGCCCGAGCTGCTTGAAAGTCATGAATGACATCAACATTATGTTGCAAGCTGTAGTGAAGTGCAAGACATTAATTCTGCCCCTTTGAAAGGAAAGATCCCGCTTCGCAACAGCTTTATTAACAATGTCATAGAACAGACAGGCAATGACAATTTCAAAGCAGAACAGTAATCAATAAGAGCTACCTAGAGTCCTTTTGTCTAACAAACTCAGAAGTATTGCCATATAGAAGTTTAGAACATGGTTGCTTCCACTAATGTGGTTAATCTAACGAATAGAGCCACCAAGAAAAGAGTATAGACATGTCGGACCTACAGTCAAGACAGCCAAGCTACGAATTGTCGAATTTGACTGCAGTTTTTATGAGTGGCATCCCTCTTAGGATCTCTATGTGTAGTCTCTACGCAACAAGCAGCGACTTAACATTGGCAATTTCAGCCATGGGAAACGGTTTATAGAGTTTAAGTCACCATCCCCCCCTCTCTCTCACAAGTGTGTAGGAAAACTCACCATCAGTGGCTTCACAGACTGAAAACAAATTCCAGTCTGCCAATTACTCATTTACTTCACTTAAACTTTACTTTAGCAAACAGTAAAGGTATACTCGGACATTGCAGAAAAATAGTTATGAACATACGCGTCAGATCTTCAGTTGAGCACCTTGTTGTGGACAGCTATAGCTATGGAAAATACCTGCCACATGAAAGTATAACTTGAAGTACTGAAGACAGAGGTCTGCAGCACAAAGTAATTGCAGAAAGTAAGAAAGTGAATAACCAACCAACCACCCAAAGGAATACAAGGGAAATGCAAGATTGCAACACAGATGTTTATACCTACCCACAGCTCATCTAATGCCCAGTTTAAGCAATACTAAAGAAGCTTGCTTACTCTGGCTTACTGGCATGCTTCTTTCCGCACGGAAACTTGGGCTTTTGGGAAGAAATGCGGGCGCAAAGCTTAGACAACTTTAGGGGCCGAGAAAACCACCCGTACTGCGTTGCATGGTGGGCGTCGTATATGAAATTCCGTTGAGCTGTGGCAAGTCTTATACAGGCCAAACAGGCCGCTGTGTTAATGACCGCCTAAAAGAGCATGTTTTATTGATTAAAAATGGTGTGGGTTCACACCTGCCGTTCCATTGTTCCTCGCATGGCTGTGCTCCATGGTTTGACGACGCGTGTGGTAGGAAGAAGCAGAGTAGTGTTAGCACGTGAATTGCTCGAGGCATATTACATAAGGAAGAAGGGTGATGGTTGTATCAGTGTGCCCTTTGTTGACCTCTACAAAAGTGAATGCTCGTTTTTAGATAATGCAGTGAGGTAGCTTGTGACACGTGCTGCACCATGTCTTTGTGCACATATTTTTTTGGAAATAGATATATTTTGGTGATGTGCTAGAACTAAAACTAGTTGAAAGTTTGCACCCTATCCTGTCTCCTTTTTGGCTTTACTTTTTTTTTTCAACCTTGCACCACAATTCATGCGTTTAGCTATGCACCAACTCACCCAACGCACTGCCCTGCAAAACTTGAGTTGTCTGTCTCCGTCTTCTTTTATCTGTGTGTGCACGCCCCACTTTCTTCTAATAACATGAAAATATTTGCGTGCTTTGCATATATATATATATATACCATGCACAACTTTGAGAGCACTGCACAGGACACAAAAATCGCTATACAAACTGCCTTGCGGCAATGTTATTTGTACAAGGTCAAACTAACTAGCAGATGTGAAAATGCTGACACTTTCGCAACTGGAACTTCTTGGAACTGTGAGAGCAGCCGAACTGATGTCACTGGAAGGAACTTGCAGGTGTCTATGACACATGGTTTCTGTTGGATTTATCACCAGTTTTTCAGTGGAATAATTCAAGCCAAGAAAAAATGAAGACCTTTGTTGTAAACGGAGTGAAGAATATTCGAGTTTAAGCCATCCTGATCACATTAGTTGCTCAAAAGAATCAAACCCATGTGACATGATTAACTGAGGTACAGCAGGAAAACGTTTTTAAGAAGGGCTTCTCTATTAAGAAAGAGCTCATTGGCTGTATTAAAATAAGTAATTTTGTCCTCATCATTTGTGCTGCATGTAAGCATGAAGAACTTGAGCCATTTACAATGTTTACTCAACAAAATTCAGTGGGGAGCACAACAGCTTAAGAGGACCAGAGATCGGATTCTGCATGTGATGATTAAAAGTCCTGACCTCTCTTTGTTCCCCTCGAGTAAGCAGTTTGTAAAAGAGCTTTAACATCACTGAATTGGCCTTCCATTTGATGCACTACTAGATAATTGAGTATGAGCAGCCCTTTCTGCATGGTAGCCACAAACAGCAAAATAGTTTTTGATTGTGAGGGTGTAAGCATGCACAATTGTATGAGCAGCCCTTTCTGCATGGTAGCCACAAACAGCAAAATAGTTTTTGATTGTGAGGGTGTAAGCATGCACAATTAAAGAGTGTATGCTGACTATGTAGTGATATTAGTTAATGAATATTGCAAATGCCTCTCAAATTTTGAAAGCAAATGATGCTGAGATCACCCTCATGAGATATTGTCCATATAAGGGCAACGTCTGTGTTACAGCTCAGTGTAACCATTACCTGGTTGACAATCTTTTGTACTGTGACACCTGTTTACCTATTACTGCACTATATTGGACAAATTTTCGCCCGACTCCAATGTACTACATCTATACTATTCCTGCAGATATCCCCAAGACTGGCTGTGTTATAAATGTGAGTCATCTCAAGACATGCTAACATTTGGATTAACAAAAACATGGCTGCACTGCTGCTCTGGGACCTTCTGGTGCACAAACTTAGGCATGCCGTGTTGGGATTTTATCAGCGGGAAATATTTAGCACTCAACATTTTTGTCATTCAATGCAACAACATTCGATTTAACTAAACACGAGCACTAGTTTATTCGGTTTGCTACACAGTCTGCAACACCGCAGCGGTAATTCACTCAAGAGAAGCTGCAAACGTTTAACAGCGCCCACCACACATTTACTCACATTAAACACGATTTTAAACACCTTGTATACAGTCATCGACCGAAACCCTCGGCTCACGGTTTTGTGCATTCTCGTAGAATATCTGAAAAAACAAGAAAGACAACTAACGAACCCCATTATACAGCGTAATTTTTACCTTTCGCGTTTTCTAACGACAAATCCACGTACTCGGGAACTTGTACACACGTCGTCACGCTGCGATTCTTTCGGTCTCAAAACACTTTCCAACGAAGGGACGTCACCGCATGCCTCATTTGTCACCCCTCCACATGTTTCTTGCAGTGATCTCAGATGTTCTTGCGTTGAGTAAAGTGTTTACTCTAAAACACGCGGCGATGGCTGACGCACTTAGCCGTTGACCCAGTTGACAGGTGATCTCAACTACACTATATCTCAACTCTCCTGTGATCTTTCCGATCTCCCTCCAAGCACGCCGGCCATGTTCTCATGTTCACGTGACGCGCTAGGTACTTCACAGCGTCATAAGGAACGCACAGAGGGGGAAAAAAAATTCTGGGGACAACCTAGGGAGGAAATATCTGGTGTGACGTCAGAACATCTATTGTTCACCGGGTCCAGCCGAGCTGCGGCGAAACGCATGTCATGCGTCATGACATGCGTTTCGCCGCAGCTCGGCTGGACCCGGTGAACAATAGATGTTCTGACGTCACACCAGATATTTCCTCCCTAGGTTGTCCCCAGAATTTTTTTTCCCCCTCTGTGCGTTCCTTATGACGCTGTGAAGTACCTAGCGCGTCACGTGAACATGAGAACATGGCCGGCGTGCTTGGAGGGAGATCGGAAAGATCACAGGAGAGTTGAGATATAGTGTAGTTGAGATCACCTGTCAACTGGGTCAACGGCTAAGTGCGTCAGCCATCGCCGCGTGTTTTAGAGTAAACACTTTACTCAACGCAAGAACATCTGAGATCACTGCAAGAAACATGTGGAGGGGTGACAAATGAGGCATGCGGTGACGTCCCTTCGTTGGAAAGTGTTTTGAGACCGAAAGAATCGCAGCGTGACGACGTGTGTACAAGTTCCCGAGTACGTGGATTTGTCGTTAGAAAACGCGAAAGGTAAAAATTACGCTGTATAATGGGGTTCGTTAGTTGTCTTTCTTGTTTTTTCAGATATTCTACGAGAATGCACAAAACCGTGAGCCGAGGGTTTCGGTCGATGACTGTATACAAGGTGTTTAAAATCGTGTTTAATGTGAGTAAATGTGTGGTGGGCGCTGTTAAACGTTTGCAGCTTCTCTTGAGTGAATTACCGCTGCGGTGTTGCAGACTGTGTAGCAAACCGAATAAACTAGTGCTCGTGTTTAGTTAAATCGAATGTTGTTGCATTGAATGACAAAATGTTGAGTGCTAAATATTTCCCGCTGATAAAATCCCAACACGGCATGCCTAAGTTTGTGCACCAGAAGGTCCCAGAGCAGCAGTGCAGCCATGTTTTTGTTAATCCAAATGTTAGCATGTCTTGAGATGACTCACATTTATAACACAGCCAGTCTTGGGGATATCTGCAGGAATAGTATAGATGTAGTACATTGGAGTCGGGCGAAAATTTGTCCAATATAGTGCAGTAATAGGTAAACAGGTGTCACAGTACAAAAGATTGTCAACCAGGTAATGGTTACACTGAGCTGTAACACAGACGTTGCCCTTATATGGACAATATCTCATGAGGGTGATCTCAGCATCATTTGCTTTCAAAATTTGAGAGGCATTTGCAATATTCATTAACTAATATCACTACATAGTCAGCATACACTCTTTAATTGTGCATGCTTACACCCTCACAATCAAAAACTATTTTGCTGTTTGTGGCTACCATGCAGAAAGGGCTGCTCATACAATTGTGCATGCTTACACCCTCACAATCAAAAACTATTTTGCTGTTTGTGGCTACCATGCAGAAAGGGCTGCTCATACTCAATTATCTAGTAGTGCATCAAATGGAAGGCCAATTCAGTGATGTTAAAGCTCTTTTACAAACTGCTTACTCGAGGGGAACAAAGAGAGGTCAGGACTTTTAATCATCACATGCAGAATCCGATCTCTGGTCCTCTTAAGCTGTTGTGCTCCCCACTGAATTTTGTTGAGTAAACATTGTAAATGGCTCAAGTTCTTCATGCTTACATGCAGCACAAATGATGAGGACAAAATTACTTATTTTAATACAGCCAATGAGCTCTTTCTTAATAGAGAAGCCCTTCTTAAAAACGTTTTCCTGCTGTACCTCAGTTAATCATGTCACATGGGTTTGATTCTTTTGAGCAACTAATGTGATCAGGATGGCTTAAACTCGAATATTCTTCACTCCGTTTACAACAAAGGTCTTCATTTTTTCTTGGCTTGAATTATTCCACTGAAAAACTGGTGATAAATCCAACAGAAACCATGTGTCAT
This sequence comes from Dermacentor silvarum, assembly GCF_013339745.2. Classification (NCBI taxonomy): domain Eukaryota; kingdom Metazoa; phylum Arthropoda; class Arachnida; order Ixodida; family Ixodidae; genus Dermacentor; species Dermacentor silvarum. The sequence continues at coordinate 30,216 of NW_023606274.1, forward strand.
AGACACCTGCAAGTTCCTTCCAGTGACATCAGTTCGGCTGCTCTCACAGTTCCAAGAAGTTCCAGTTGCGAAAGTGTCAGCATTTTCACATCTGCTAGTTAGTTTGACCTTGTACAAATAACATTGCCGCAAGGCAGTTTGTATAGCGATTTTTGTGTCCTGTGCAGTGCTCTCAAAGTTGTGCATGGTATATATATATATATGCAAAGCACGCAAATATTTTCATGTTATTAGAAGAAAGTGGGGCGTGCACACACAGATAAAAGAAGACGGAGACAGACAACTCAAGTTTTGCAGGGCAGTGCGTTGGGTGAGTTGGTGCATAGCTAAACGCATGAATTCTGGTGCAAGGTTGAAAAAAAAAAGTAAAGCCAAAAGGAGACAGGATAGGGTGCAAACTTTCAACTAGTTTTAGTTCTAGCACATCACCAAAATATATCTATTTCCAAAAAAATATGTGCACAAAGACATGGTGCAGCACGTGTCACAAGCTACCTCACTGCATTATCTAAAAACGAGCATTCACTTTTGTAGAGGTCAACAAAGGGCACACTGATACAACCATCACCCTTCTTCCTTATGTGATATGCCTCGAGCAATTCACGTGCTAACACTACTCTGCTTCTTCCTACCACACGGTCGTCAAACCATGGAGCACAGCCATGCGAGGAACAATGGAACGGCAGGTGTGAACCCACACCATTTTTAATCAATAAAACATGCTCTTTTAGGCGGTCATTAACACAGCGGCCTGTTTGGCCTGTATAAGACTTGCCACAGCTCAACGGAATTTCATATACGACGCCCATCATGCAACGCAGTACGGGTGGTTTTCTCGGCCCCTAAAGTTGTCTAAGCTTTGCGCCCGCATTTCTTCCCAAAAGCCCAAGCTTTCCGTGCGGAAAGAAGCATGCCAGTAAGCCAGAGTAAGCAAGCTTCTTTAGTATTGCTTAAACTGGGCATTAGATGAGCTGTGGGTAGGTATAAACATCTGTGTTGCAATCTTGCATTTCCCTTGTATTCCTTTGGGTGGTTGGTTGGTTATTCACTTTCTTACTTTCTGCAATTACTTTGTGCTGCAGACCTCTGTCTTCAGTACTTCAAGTTATACTTTCATGTGGCAGGTATTTTCCATAGCTATAGCTGTCCACAACAAGGTGCTCAACTGAAGATCTGACGCGTATGTTCATAACTATTTTTCTGCAATGTCCGAGTATACCTTTACTGTTTGCTAAAGTAAAGTTTAAGTGAAGTAAATGAGTAATTGGCAGACTGGAATTTGTTTTCAGTCTGTGAAGCCACTGATGGTGAGTTTTCCTACACACTTGTGAGAGAGAGGGGGGGATGGTGACTTAAACTCTATAAACCGTTTCCCGTGGCTGAAATTGCCAATGTTAAGTCGCTGCTTGTTGCGTAGAGACTACACATAGAGATCCTAAGAGGGATGCCACTCATAAAAACTGCAGTCAAATTCGACAATTCGTAGCTTGGCTGTCTTGACTGTAGGTCCGACATGTCTATACTCTTTTCTTGGTGGCTCTATTCGTTAGATTAACCACATTAGTGGAAGCAACCATGTTCTAAACTTCTATATGGCAATACTTCTGAGTTTGTTAGACAAAAGGACTCTAGGTAGCTCTTTATTGATTACTGTTCTGCTTTGAAATTGTCATTGCCTGTCTGTTCTATGACATTGTTAATAAAGCTGTTGCGAAGCGGGATCTTTCCTTTCAAAGGGGCAGAATTAATGTCTTGCACTTCACTACAGCTTGCAACATAATGTTGATGTCATTCATGACTTTCAAGCAGCTCGGGCTTGTCTCTGCTTTCTCCTGCATGGATTCATTTGATGAAGGCCTTGAATGCAGAATCATTGTGGTACATGATTGAAAGTGTGTCAGTTCTTCAGGTAGAGAAGCTGGTAGGTATAGCACATTCATTCCCCAAACCGGGATATGCTGGCATTCATCAGTTTTGTCCAGCATTGCCTACAAATTTTGGGGAAAATAATATGCGAGATTTCACACTGATTTTGTTTGTATTTCATAGTGCTGGGGATTTCAGTATATAACTGGTGTTGGTCTGAAGTACCGATTGACACAAATTGTGTGATTGCATTATGTGCACTGTTGCAAATAATTAAACTGTTAATTAGTGCTTGATTAAGCACTACAAGCAAGTACTGTGCCTTGAAGTTATGATCTGCACTGAAAATTACATAGTCTGCATAACATATACAATACCTTATGTATTATTATATTGGGAAAAAAGTACTTAACCTATTTTATATGTAAAAATGCGCATCATTTTACTTTTACTTTTTTATCATACTTCTGAGCACGAAGCGGCGGCCGCATCGCCATGGACACTAGTCGTGAGCAAAACACGGTAATGGCGGCAACAGAAAGTCGGATTGAAGTGTAAAGTGAGGTTTCTTTTCAGTATTTTTACGCATTCTCTAAACTTCTGAACGTGTTTTAACACGTGTGCAAGTGCAGCGGCTTATTCCGCTACTGATTTTTGTATGAATATTGCTTTGACCGGCAATGCTTGTCCACTGCGTCTGGCTTCTTATTCTATGACTGGGTCAGGTAAGACATGCTCCGAGCAACCTGCAAAATTCGTGTTCTAAACTTGTTGAATGAAGCGAGAATGCTTCGCGAAATCTGCAGATACGAGTAAGTGTGGTCAAGAAAACGACTGCTTGTCGATGTGTGCATTCGAGGCAATTGATGAGGCTGATGGGCAACTGCTTTCCCGTGGACATCTGACGAGTACTACGCTTCTGCTGCTGTTAAAAATACTATTCACTGTCCATGAGTTTCCTCATGCGATATGAGCACCTGAGAATACGTGTCGTCAACTGACGCTTAGCCCTCCTACCGTTTTGTCCGTTGTCTGTCGCGGAGTTTCCACACTCACGTAAGCACTTGGATCAATGGTGGGCCTACTTCGTTTGTAAACTTAAGTGCTAAATGTCTGTATTCTGTTGCTACTTACGATACTGGCAGGTGCATGGAAAACTAACAAGTCGACGATATTGCGGTCACGAATGTAATCAACATTAGGAGGCCGTAGATCTGCAGCGAATAAATTGCCAAACGTACGCGAAGATACTTGCTTTTCAGTTTAGGTATTTCATTTTATTCCCTGGAGTACTTCCATCTTGGCCTTATCCAAGTCCTACCATTCGAATGCCGAGATTTTATTGAACACTTCGTTCTTCCACCAGGCCAGACTCAAGGCTGTGGCGTGCTTACAATCTCGCAGCTTTGCCCTACTGCTATCCTCTTCAAACCAACGCACACAATTGTCACCACACTTTTCACTAAAAATTATCACCACAACCAGCTTCCGTATGCAGAATAATATTCTTTGTAATGCTGACTCATTAACTGTATTCAGCTGTTCATACACTTGCACAGTAGAACCTGGCAAGTGCACATTACACTAAAGCTATGTCTGCATCACATTAGCTTCTTGGGCTCCATTCTATTTGAGAGCATTCTGGAAGGCTCCAGTGCTCTGTGAGAAGCACTGGATACGAAGCTTTGGTGTAGATGCTTGCGCTTATGCTAAATGTGTTGTGTCATGTAATGTTGCATTGTAGATACTATTTTATGTTAAGTATACGCTGTGCTAATGGCAATAATGTGTTCAAGCAATACACGATAATGAATTAAGCTTTCTTTATTTATTGATTGAAATTAAAGTCACTGCTTCACATTTCAGCTTATCCATACCCGCAACTGCTTCCAACTCACTAAATACTGAGAGGTTGTCGGTGTCACAGTGCAAATAGAATTGGAAGCATGAGCGTATATACGAAGAAGTATGAAATTTAACGTTTGAATTTTAACATGTCAAAAACTCTTTGCATGGACACAATCGACTCTATCTTCCAACCAAGATTTGGTAAATGTCTTTTAGGGTCCTGCTGACCTACAAGAATAAACTCCCATATGTTGATGTCACAGCTGTTCTGTGTGCTTGCCTTCTCTGTGCCACAGTTGTGCAAGAGATTACTTATGTCTACTTAGCACCAAACCTGGAGAAGGAAGCTAAGTCCACATACTACAGCTGTAATGCAATAGCATGATGTTTCAGGATCCATATAGATCCCTTGTTAGCAGATATTTCTGGCGGCGTCTCAAGCAGCACAAAAATGTCGCCAAAGGCCACACAGTTACAAATGCCCTCGCAGAGCATGCCGAGACGACGAGTCAGAAGATAAACTAGTACAACGCCCGCATCGTGGCCACAGAGAAGAAATGGACAATAAGGCTCCATCTCGAATCACTAATAATTCAAACAAGTAAAACAATCAATAGATCATCTAACATTTTAAACCACATGTACTTCCGAACTTTGCATCATGCACTCAATGCTACTTAAGAACCATCAAGAACCTTCTCAGCAGACATTCCTTTATGAACAAGGGATTCCTGTGGATACCGAAACGCTATTTATTTTGTTTCGGCCATGGTGCAATGACTTCGTCTATATTTAACAATGATCTTACCTGACCAGACTATCCTGTCGAACTCTCGACTACGGTGCAATACCTCGTTTTGAGATGTACCTCACTGAGGCCCCCCTGCATGAATAATTTTAATCCCAGATGGTAGTTAGGTGTAATTGTAGTCCCACCAGCTACAAAAGCCATGTTCACTTCCTTTTTTTTACATCATTACCACTTGAAAAAAAAAAAAAAACTAAATTCTGGCAGAGCAGCGAGACCCAATTTCTCCTGCACTACATATTTTTTATGTATGCTCTCCAATAAGCATACCATTTTGAATATGTTTGTGGCATTTATTTAGTATAGCGATTCCATCAATCGGTTTCTAAAATTTCGCACATTGGTAAAAATTGAGCCCAAGCTCTCGGGTCAGAATCGTTGACTTGCAGTAATCTGTGTCTGCTGTCCGCTCAAGGAATAGGAGTCACGGATAGCAGTGTGGGCATTTCTGGTGACAAATTAAAAAAAAACTGCATAAGCTCACCAGTGTGATTGAGGCATCAAGATTTCAACATTCCTCATTAATATGGCAATTTGAGTACTTGGCGTTAGTTCATGCTTGAACAGGTATAAAGCGCTTGTGTAGTGTTCGCTCATATTTTTCACCCACTGCAACACTCCTCCCTGACAGCAGTCTTTGAGGTCTTGAGTGACCAGAAAAAGGTTGCCCCCCCTGAAGTGGTTGTATGTGAACACATTCTTCAGCTTGCATTCGGTGTTTGCGAACAGCTTTCAAAATTTTTTAAGTACAACTTATGTCCTGAAACAAATATTAAAGAAAGCATTGCATAACAAATTATATTAACTAAGTGCTGTGCCAAAAGCTATTCTGAGAAGCCTGTTGGCCAAATATGTATCCTTTTTTGATTGTTGCATGAAATGTCCTGTACAGGTGCAAGGCACATTCCATTTTTTGCAGATCCTGAAATTCGCGTGCTTGCCAACACAAAGGTAACTGCAGTGCCGTCATAACTCATAAATTTTATCAACCTTGTCAATTGCATTTGGTGGCTGAAGTGCACTTTGTGTACTTCAGTGCACTGAAAACAGAATGGTTTGATTCCTTAGAATTTTCAAACTTACATTCTGAATTAATGAGCTTGAATTGTCCAAACATTTCTGTGCTGTAATACAGCCCTGCATGTCTTTTTATATCAAGAATGTGTTCATATGTACGTCTAGAAGAAAAAGAAAACGACAGTTTGCAGTGGTCAAATGCTTTTATTCTGAACACTGACGTTGCACGAAACATAGTACATATGAAGTCTAGCTGCAAGAAAGTTGCTTCCTAATGTCAAAACTGGTGTTACAACAGCTAGTGGGATTTATGCTCGCCACCATTGCAAAGTGGCAGATTATCCCATCCACGAGTACTGCTAATGGTATTTTTTTCTGTATGGGAGAACTAATTACCTTGAAATAATTGCCATGTGCTATTTTTCCAAAGGGTGGCTGCAGTAAATTCAGCAGAATGTAATGGGTGAAGATAGCTGGGATCACATCAGCAAATGCCGACACAGGGGCACTCAACTAATGGGATATGCCCGACTGTTTCAAGCAGGCATGTGCACCGGATGTTGGGTTTCTTTTCCACACATGCATCATACAGGAGATTCACAGCCTTGCATCCAGTGAAAATGCTGATGAAATCATTGAATCTGTCACAACCCACTGCATATGCTGTCTGAGGTGCCTCACGTGGTTGACTTTATTCCGCCGTGCTGTTTCATTAAAAGCACTGGTCGTTACAGAGTGGGCATGGTATCCATTAGCTGTTCAGATGCACCTAAGTGGGTGGAAAAAAAAAGACAGTTAAAGCCATATAACTTGCAGCTCATGCTGTGTGCATTCAATAAGCATGAATGGCAGCGACCGGGAAGCACGTCTTGTTGGTGCACTCTGTAGCGCGGACAAGAATGCGCATACTGTTGCAAGTGTGCACCAAATAAATGGTCTCGTACACTGTCGTGTGTTGCTGCAACCCTTCCAGAGTAAGAGAAGGTAAGCTAAATACGAAGTAGCAGAGTTCTGTCAGCATTTTCTAAGGAGTGCACACGCATGTCCAATAAAGCCAGGGAACTTTAGAACAGTGACAACACAATGGATTTCCCGTGTCGACATGCAAAGAACCGCGGTGGATCTTTACAAATTCAAGTTTTGTTCTCGGCCCTTTTTAGCGAGTATGTCAACCATCGGTCATTTGACTATGCCTATTTGTCTCGTGCAAGCGTGTCGGATCGCGTTCATGCGCATTTTTCACTGGTTTTCCAAGCACAGATGTAGCAAATTGTTTACATAAAATCTGCGCTAGTATCACTTCTAGCTTGTGCGTGTCACTGCGTAGTCTAATTTTGAACCGCAGTATGCAAACAAGGCTCCGCTTTACTGCATTTTTGTGTTGTAGGCTGCCCGTAAGAACTCTGCCATCTCCACGACCTCTTGCTTAGCAGAAGAACACATCCATGGAGCCACCATAGGGGGGTCACAATTATATTTTGTCTAGTGGATTACTTCCCAAGCTCAAGGCATATTCAACTTCAATGCGCGGTTTGTATCGACCCAAAGTTACAGTTCATTATCAGCAGATAATTGAGCAAGCAGTGGAAATGAACAATTTCAAGGTGGAGCCGATTCTACACATATGGCACATGCCTTATTGACCGAAGCATACTTGCTACAAGACAATCCTTTTGCTCAAAAAAATATGAAAAAATTTTCCATTACTTCAGAGCTCCTATAGCTTCATGGTTGTTTGGAACTGCAAACACAAAAAGAACAGTCTGAACGAGACAATGAGTGCAAGTTCTTCATTGTGCGTTTGCGCTTTCAAACAACGGATGAACCTATACCAACTGTCCCGGTTATGCACTTTCCTGCTACAGCTTGTGTTCAATAAGAATGGTGGCGGCACACATGTAGATAGCAAACACAATGGCAGGCTTCTAAGATTAACTGCATGAAAACCTAGTCCATCAGACATTTACTCATGAAAGTTGCAGTTTTACGGGCATCTTTTGCAGTCATAGTACTAAGACTATGGCTAAAGTACTATCGACCAAAAAGTTTACGGACTCTCGGCAAACGCTTAATATCCGAGCAGCCTTTAAAAGCAGCCAGTAAAACCGCACATCACAATGTTGTTCACATATACCAGTAGAGGCGGGAAATGGGAATACCAGGCTGCGGAGACATTCAGCTTTTTGTCAGGTCCCTTGGTCTGTAAACTTTTGGTCAATAGTACATTGTGGTGTGTTCCCAAGGCCACTATTGTCGTTTGAAGGGTTAGGCATCAGAAATGGCCACAAGAGATATTTTCTATGCCTAACCTTTCAAACAATGCATGAACCCTTACCAGCTTGCTCAGCTTTCTGTTCTAAGTTACATTGTTTTGCTTGCATCTGGACTAAATCTGGTCCCACAGCCCTATGACCCTGCTAAGCACCAAAAATGATGCAAAATTAATACATGTAAGTCGATTACTCCGTGGTGGCAACACTCAGGGATGCGCTTATGTTCTTGCTGTAAACGTAAGAGGTTTAGATTAAAGGATGCAAGCGGCACTGCGCACCTGCAGGACCTAACATGTGCTTGGTTCTTTGGGGGGGGGCTGACTTAGAAGAAATATTGCTGAAACATTGCAAACTGAGACGAAGCAAGCCAAGACATGCTTTCATAAAACAATCGGCGCTGAACAGGCCGACACGATTTGATTTTTCAATCTGATCACAGCATTTCACAATGCATGTTGACGTCATCTTCCGAGAAATGAAGGCGACAAAATGCTGATCACAGTGCACTTCCACAGCAAACATCCTTCCAGGCAGACGATTCTTCAGAGAGTCCTCGTAGTTGTCCGGTGACACTTTGCACTCAGGGAGGCCAACTTAGGAATACATCGGTTTATTGTAGGACAAAGTAGCATACATCGACGAGCGGCGGCTGATTATCGGCTGGCTCCTTCCCTCTTCATCTCTACACACTTTTTTAAGGGATCATCAACAATACACGCTGTACCCGCCCCCATTTTCTAGTCCGGTTTTTGGAACACACAGACCAACATCACTTAAACGAACACCACATGGCCCTCTTGCTTGAAGTTCACATGCCTCAGTGCAGTTGGCCCGGTGCAATGGCAAGCCCCGCGAACACATAAATCACCCCTCGAGCCACTAACCCTGGACATGCCGCAGAATCACACTTGAGCATGACATTGCCGTCAGGTTTCCCGTTACATACGTATGCTAGACAACGTAAACTGTCTCCCACACCGCAAAGGGAATGCCGCCACCCCCGGCAGTGCCTGTGTTTATGTTAGCCCCCAAGAATGCGCCTATATGCCACTGAGTGATATGCGCGCGGTGAGGTGGCTGCTTCGCTTCTTGTTATGTACGCTTCTCCGTTAAATGACCGTATATCTTGGACACCGCAGTGGAAGTGCACTATCCCTAGCGGTCCCGGTCACTGTTCTAAGAACCCAAACGACGTCAGCTGTGAAAGAATAAACAACCTGCGTTAGTGTCATACATGTGGCCCCCGGGCTCCAACTTGGGCCAACTTAACTGCATGTAAATAAACTATTTTCATGAAACAATTGTCTTTTTATTTGCAATTCTATGGTTAGCTTTAAATATTAAAAAATGCTACCACCACCTTGACTACGTGCTGCGAGTGCGTGTGGCTTGCTTGCATTTGGGGAGCTATAATGCTTTTTTGCTTGGGCACGCAACCACACACATACTAAAAGATAGGGACTCCTGAATGCTTCGATAGCACAATCTAAAGCTCTCATTTATGTTACTGCATAATCTTATTTGTGATATGTACTATCACAATGGCATAACAGCAAAGCACATGGCTTTCGATACATGCTCCACATGCGCAGATATGGTGCTTGCGGCTTTGGCACCACAGCGCTTAAAAAAGGTGTCCTTCAGAGGACACATTCGGGGAGTTATGCCCCCACCTACTCGATATACATGGGTCTAGCCCACAACGAGACCAACCAGGTGACAATAGCAGGGTGGGCCATCATGCTAGCTAGGAGGACTTCGGTCTGAGGATGACTTGACGTGAATGGGTACAGGATTTGTAGCGACCTGGTCATGGATGGTGGTTCTGCAAGCCAGTATGTGGTGCTACACCCAGTGTGAGTAAGGCACTCTTGGGCAAGGTGCTCAGCGGATATGTTTGGCAGGACACAAGTATTGCAGCGGTGGCGAAATGGTCGAGCGTCTTCCTCGTATGCAGGGAGGTACTTGGTCAGA
>NW_023606275.1:0-40001 GCF_013339745.2 Dermacentor silvarum
AGGCAAATCAGTGATGTTAATAAAAGGTGGTCATACTTTAGAGAAATTCTTCTCTTTTGCGAGCAACAGTATGTCCCGTTTAAAGAAGAAGCGCACTAATAGGGAATACCCGTACATTCAAAATTACAATCGGGCGCTATCATGCCTGTAGGTTGTGGTTAAACCGTACTTTACGATTTTTTCCTATACGGATTTTACTTTGAGAAATTCAATTTTGTTCACTAAGGCCTTGCGCCGCACGGAGGGCCTGTTTCATCGGAGAGCCAAAATCATCGACGGTTCGGGATGATTTTCTCCGCCACCGACAACGGATTTTCTGCGACACGGGGTCTTTAACGCTGTCGCGTTAATAAAAGAAGCATGTTGTTCGGACTCAGTGCCCCTATATGCAAAAATAAAGACGACTATTAGTGGCATAGCTCCGCTTCTGCGGCGCGGGTGGGCTTCTGTGAGCCTGTGTGCCGCGCACTCAGGCCGGATGACGCGCACGGGTGACTCAGGGAGTTGGCTTGCGGCTGCCGGATCGGCAGCCAGTCGCCGTCCGAAGCGTTGCGCGGACAAAACCGACCGACCGAGCGGCGGCAGCGGTGAAAGTCGTCGTCGCGAAAGCGAACACCGCGCGTCGAGCTGCCATTAACCCAGATTGAGCCATTAGTGTGCGGCCTACGGCGTACGTGAGACCTCACTCCTCCGCTACACCCTTCTCCGCTTTCCTCTTTGGACTGACTGTTTCTCGGTCTCTCTCCGTCTGTGGTCTTTTATTTGTCTTTATAGAGGTTAGTTGTCTTCTGCTCAGAATACGTTCGTTTCGCTTCCTGCGGGTTCTCTCTCCGTTTTCTCATCTTGTTAGTCGTCTTTGGTCGTTTGCTAGATTTTCAAATGGTTGGCTTGTGTATACAGTAGACGGCGGCCTGTTTTTTTTGTGTGTGTTTTTTATCTTTCGGGTTGTGTGCGCCTCTGTCACAGCAGAAGTACGTGCGTGCGTTTGTACGACAGGGGTAACTAGAAGAGAAGGGCAATGGTGATACGATCGTGCCGTGTTCATTCGGCTGTTCGGATCCTGTGCCTTCACGAAGGTTTAAGTACCTCGGTATATTGACGCCGCGTCTCCGTTTTGTACTCTGACTCCATACTACAGTTGGCGCTACGTAGCGGGGAGTACGAAAAGCACACACACACACACACACACACACAAAGAAAAGAAAAATGAGAAGTCGGGAGTGATAGATGTTACCTTTCGAGACAAACCTTGTTCGAGAGATCGGTATTGCTCTGCATGCTTTTGCGCTGTTGTTTCTTATTGCCGCTCCTCGCTGTACTCCGCTTTTGCGAGAGAGTGCGAGCACAGCGGAGGCGTTTGGAAATGGTTGTTCGGTCCTTACCATCAATCTTTAGCCAGGAGAGCTCTATCACGACGGAATGAGACACAAGAACATCCAGAAATCTATAGGCTTGTGAATCCTACTGTGTAGAGTGCTTGGAACATACAATAAATCGGACGGGCAGTGATATCACCCTCGAGCACGTAAACCGAAAGAGAGGGAGAAAAGGAAAATACGCAAGAAGTTAGTGAAACATCACAGTTACTACAGGTCGAAACTCCGTCCGATGACCGCCGTTCATCAGGAGAAGGTGAAGGCTTCCATTGTCAATTAGCCTTCCACCTTCAATTAGGCTCGCATTTACTGAGTGGACCTGAAAGCTGGACTTGCTAGTGTTCCTATAGGGTCCTAGTTTACGAAACACGTTATCTTCGTGATGGGCAGTGAACCATGTACTGTTAAGTAGAGTTAGGCCAAGCGTGCCACTTGTGACAAAAGGTAACTGACTAGGGTTCACAGAACAGAGACCTTCTTCTTCCTGAGGTTTTACTTGCCAAAACCAGTTCTGATTACGAGGCACGCCGTAGTGGAGGGCTCCGGAATAATTTTGACCACCTGGGGTTCTTTAACGTGCATTACAACGCAAGCACACGGGTGTTTTTGCATTTCGCCTCCATCGAACCAGTGATGTGTATTATTTTACTGTTGTATTGTGGGAGTCTTATTGTTGTCACCTGAAATAATGTTTATACAGATTTCTAGCCTTTTTTTTTTTTGCTATAACGGCGCTACTCGGTTTTTCTTTTGTTTGTTGGAGATTTGCATACGCATGCAGCGCTATCCCGTATAATGCCAGAAACTATGAACATTTACAGTAAAAGAAAAAAATCTATGGTTCAAGTTACACTGAGGGCAACTTTTGTAACCACTAAAGTAGTGCAAATAACATAGCGAGTGATACGGTAGCAGTCGCCACATAATGATTTTCAGTAAAACCATCAGTAGGCAGAAAATGGGGAGCGCAAGCGAGGAAAACGCCGATACTTTCGCACAACACTGCACTCTTCTAGATTCGACCTTTCTTTCTTTCTTTTTCAAAAACATTTGGAGTATAACACTTCTAATTGTTATCTTATTAAGTTGTGATTATTTTTCAGAAAAATTAGTTGACCATACATAGGTCCCATACCAGACATTAGCCTCTCGTGAACTTAAAATGCTTATTGCACTAATGAGCGACACAACTTAAAAACAGTAAAATGAATTGATGACGCTACATTATATATATATATATATATATATATATATATATATATATATATATATATTCCTGTGGCTATTGCCATCTTTCCCTCTAACTTGGGCGCCCACACTACACTGACTCTCTAACAGATCCGCATTTGCGTGAAAAGGTGCACAATCCTTTGTTGCGGTCCTCTCGTAAGTCATGCTCATATATTACAATGACACAAAGCGGTCTCGTCCCAAAAGATAAAAAAAAAGAATTACATGGCTCATATATCTTGTTATTACTACAGTAAGCTTGTTGTGCGGTTGCTCTCGTTGAGTGTGTACGTGTGGTTATAGTATACCTTTCGTTCACCGTTGCTTGGGTGTCGCATCTCAATGCATGGCATAATTTAGTACATTTATTTATGTAAAATTGGTTATGTCACCGCATTAACTATAAAGCCAATATCGCCATGCCAGCCTTATCGCATGCGCCAGCGTCGGGCCGCTTAGGCGCATAATGACGCCTCGGGCAGTGAAAAGAAATCCCGGAAGCTTTTGTTGGTGTTCTTTTTTTTTCTTCTTCTTCTTTAGTGCCTTTCTTTCTTATTTTCTTGAAGACTGCTATGCACACCAAGAGAGTTTCTATCTGCGCGCAATAGCGGCGAAGGCCGGCACCGTCTCCATTTCCCATGATGGCGTTTCTGTATGGGCCTACTTTGTCACAGTTAAAGCAGTTTGTTTTTTCTGTCTTCGTTTGGCGATAGCAAACGCCGCACGGAATCAGACATTAATCACCGTAAAGAAAGGAGCGATGGCGTCAGAACAGTGCTCACAGCGACAACGCTTGGCTGGCTGCCGGAGTTTGAATCGCTCGCAACAACACCGGCGTTTTTGCCGTTTTCTCTCGGAGTCATTAGCCGCAATGACGAAACGGCGTTGCTTAGGGTAGCACTATTTTGGGAAACTCTAAAGCACAGAATTTGATGTCTTCCTTAGGTTAGAGAAATATTTTTTTTCTTTTCCTGATGGCCCCTTTTTGTTTATTGTTCGTGTGTGTGTGTGTGTGTGTGCAAGCGGGCTTTATTTGAAATACCACTTTCGCCAGACGAACTATTCCTTTATTGCTTCTAAAGAGTGACATGACAAGACAAAAAAAAAACATACTAGAGAGACCATTTTGTAAATAATGTGGCAGCGAAAGGAACGCAGTTAAGAAGAAAGTTACCACTCGAACATTGTAGGAACGCTGCCAAAAAGGCCACTTGTTCCAAAGAGATTTTGCTGCGATGTAAAGCAACAGCTGAAGAACAAGAATTTGCCCTTTGCTGCTAAATAAATGCAATTGTAGGACTACAGTTTCACTCAAGTTCAGTTCAACACGTAACGTGACTCTCTAAACTTCTAAAATTTTCCACCTATTCGTACATCACTGCAGTTTGTCGCTGACATCTTAAGTTCGGGAAAATTGCAGGTTCTACAACTTTTGGCATGCAGTCATGGACAAATAAAACGCGAGCAAGAATTTACAAAGTAGAACACCCTTCACAAGTAATGGCTTGTGAGCCCTAGCTACCTCACCCGATTATTCATTCAGTCGCCAGAAACGACATAGAGAGAGAGAGAGAGAAAGAAAGGGAAAGAAAGAGAGGGAGGTTAGCCAGTGTAAGTACCGGCTGATTACCCTTTGCTAAGGAAAGGGGTAAAGGGAATAAAAGGGGATAAAAGAAACAAATAAAAAAAATGAAGTAAGAAAAATTCGCGCAATAACGCGACCCTACGCGCTACAACGTTCAAAGTCGGTCGCACAATTCACAAGCCCTTAAGAACTTGAGCAGAGCCCTTAAGGCCTTGAGTGCCGAAACCCATCTGGACCAGTGTTCTAAAGCTTTTTCCTCTGTGAAGGGGTGATCGTCCAGTTTTTCAAGCGCAGTCGCGAGCACTTTTCTTGCCTTATCGTAGCGGGGACCGTCACAGAGGAGGTGCTTGATCGTCTCCTCGCAGCCACAGTTGTCGCAAGCAGGGCTGTCGGCCAGTAGGCCTCACACTAAGCGTACCATCCCAAATCACGCTGATATGACACGCATCTGCTAAATCAGAAATAAAAGAGCCCGTTGTGGTTAGTCCTAGCTTGTTCGTATTTCAATGATCCATGAGTGCATGAGGTATGGTTAGCCTGTTCCTGTGGCACTGGGTGAGAGCGCAAAGGATGGCTCCAGCATTCCTATCAAGGTCCTCATTACGAAGATAACTATTTTTCCATTAGGAGGATGTAACTTTGCTGCCTACTTAAATAATGGTAGCAGAAATGTTATTTTAAATTGCGATTGTATTTCATCCCATATAAATGCAATTTCTCCCCAAAATTTACACTTAACTACAAAACTATATGTCTTACATAGCGCGCCATTACGTGACGTCTAGTGCCACTATAACCTATTAGTGGCTCGCGTAAATTTTACTCCAGTCGGTGCTAGCTTCACACCTGTGGGAAAAAATGACCAGTATATCGAATTGAGGAATAAAATTGGGAGGCGTCACTGCGCATGGCACTCTACACGTTACCTCTTGCGTGCGGGGGGAGTAGGAGGAGCATTGGACTGCCTAAATGTTGTATTGCACTATTCTCGGGATTGGCCGACTCGATTCTCGGGATTGGACGACGACGAAGTTCGTGCGTTCGGCTGGTGGCTCCTTTTGATGCTGAAGTTTTTTCTATTTTTTGTGTTTAATCGTGCATCAGCAACACCCAGCGCTGTTTGTGCGGGCCTTCAAGACTGCTGCTTTGCTGGGAGGCCCTCCCTGCGAAGCCTGCTATGGAGGAGATGGTGGTGGACCCGTCTAGCGGCAGGGACAGACCTCCCGTCGCAAGGAAGCGCCTCAGCTCCTCAGTGGAATCAGAAGCTGCCGATTCCGAATCTGACGCCAGGTCGGACGACTCGGATGCCTTTATACCTGCTAAGCATCGGCGTTCAAGACGGAAGTCTTCGACATCGTCATCAAGCGAAGCAACCATCATATACAGCAGCATCGTGACTACGACAGTAGCCTTCGTACCGGTCGACGTGATGGTAAGCCTGAATGCCATCTCCAAGCAGAAACTGCATGATTTTTTCTTCAAACTGGCACCGGGTCTTATTCAAGAGGTTCGAGTGAACCCAAGGAAAAATATCATTGCCGTGGACACAACAGATGAGAAGACGGTGCAAACTCTACTTGGTCTGTCTCAACTCTGTGGTGTTAACACGCGGGCTTACATACCACAGGGCGCGGATGTAACAGCTGGCGTCATATCTGATGTTGACCTCGAACTTGAAGAGGACGTGTTAAAAGTATGATCGTTTGCACGCCACCATGCAAAATCATCAGCGTTCGACGGCTCGGCTCGTCAAAGTGTGTGAAGATTCTTTTCGACTGTGCAAAACTGCCTAGCCATATAAAGGCTGGACTAGTGCGATACCCAGTTCGGCCTTTCGTACCAAGACCCTTACAGTGCCGCAAATGTTTAAAGCTTGGTCATGTGCAGGGTTTCTGCACAAGTGCTGTGGTGTGTGCCAAATGTGGTCAAAATCACGACGCAAATTCTTGCGACAGTCCGACATCTCGGTGCCCGAACTGTAACGGTGAACACTTGGCAACAGACAAAGAATGTCCCACACTGAAGAAAAAACGAAAGTTCCTTAAAGAGAAAGCTAAGAAGAAGGCATCAGGAGAGAAGCCGAGTAGCCGCAGTGCCCGTCCAGCGGCTACCAATGGCAAAACTGAAGATATACCCACACGTACGAAGAATAGCAAGGACAACGCGCGTCGGCAGGAAAGTGGGAAGCGGAATTTCTGTCTCTCTGCGATATCGTGGCCGGCGCTTCCATCGAAAGCGTCCGAACCAGTATCTGCCAAGATCACGCCTCCGAAAGCTTCGGAACCAGCTCCATCCAAGGCGTCCCAGTCTGCAGTAGTAAACTCTGTAAATAGGGTGCCTACAGCGGTCTCGGTCAACGATGACAAACAACTTATCAACCTGCTTAAGATGCTTGTCAACGTTGTTAGGTCTCTGATTGCCGGTCGTCAGACACCAGCAGCATTAGCCGCAGAGCAACTGCTAGAGGCTCTTGTTCCAGTGCTCGACGGCCTTCACTAGAAACATGAATGCTCGTGGAAAGCCCCGTCCCTCTGTGCTGCAATGGAATGTCAGGTCCTTACGACCGCGGCATGCGGATCTAGTCCTTCGGCTTCTCGCAATGAACACCCCGCCAGATGTTATAGCACTTCAAGAAACCAATGTAAGAAAAGATGATTTCAGACTTCCTGGTTACGTAGGCATCCACAGCAACGCTCGATGCACAGTGCCGGCATGCGGATCCTTCCAGTGTACGGACGTAACGCATCCGCGAAATACTTCAAAAGAATCGCTATACATCCGAGCTGACCTACATTTTGCAGTCATTGACACAAGTGATATCTGCGACGCCGATTTTGAATGTACAGCCGTTACTGTGAGTCTCAGAGATACGACGACGACTGTGGCAAGTATATATTATCGACCGACACGATCTTCAGACACCAGCTTATTGGAGTGCTTAGTTTCTCGGTGTGGCCCATCATTTGTGCTGTGCGGGGACTTCAATGCTCACCATCCTCGCTGGTGTTCTCGTCAACAAGACCAGCGTGGGATAGAGATCAACGAGCTTATTGTTAGGCATGATCTACAAACACTCAATGACGGCTCACCTACATTTGTCGGCAGAGGGAAGGGACAGTCCACCATCGACCTTGCGATATCAACAAGAGATGTGTGTCTCGCCTGGTCATGTGAATCTGACCCATGGGGCTCAGATCACCTACCAATTTGGTTGATTCCAAAACATACTCTTAGCCGCCAGACTGCCGCCTACACAGTGACGAACTGGAACAAGTTCCGTCAGCTGATTTCAGAGGCCCCATCGCACGATAAGTTGTTTAAACTGGTGAGCGAGTGTCTTCAACAAGCTACCGTAAGACGACGGCGGGGCATAGATAAACCCAACCCTGATCTTAAGCTCTTGAGGCTACGCGCCTGTCGACGCCGCGCTTACAGGAGAGCGCAGCGCTCTAAAAGAAGCTCCGATTGGACGGTGTATAACCGCCTAGACGCAGCCATACGGCGGCACACAAAACAACTTCGTCGAAAGAGCTGGGCAGCACTGTGTAGTTCACTGCATACGGCAAATGGTTTTGGAAGTGTTTGGCGAATACTGAAGGCTCTTCGCACTCCTGAGATCTGCAAGAATCCAACTGCTGCTTTGTGCATAACGACTGGCCGGACTCCGAAAATTCTTGCGGAAGCATTTGCCGACCTTTTCGTACCTCCTATGCCAAGTGCCAACGCAAACAATGACCTTAATCCTCTGACAAGTCAGAACATCACAACGTTCTGCTATGGTCCAGCCTGCCAGATGGATGAAACAGACTTTACTCTCGAAGAGCTGCATCACGCCCTCAGCCTCTCCAAACGTCGCACTGCCCCTGGTGAAGACGGTGTTACGTACCAGGCATTACGAAACATCGATGAGGCCTTTCATCAAAATGTCTTGGACGCATATAACGAAGTGTGGCGAACGTCTCTGATCCCCAATGATTGGAAATCATCTGTGGTGATACCAGTCTTAAAGCCCGGCCGCCCTGCAAAACACCTAAAGTCTTACCGGCCAATATCGCTAACTTCTAATGTTATGAAGCTGATGGAACGAATGGTACTGTTTCGTCTAGACGGCAGGCTACAAGAGCTTAATTTCTTTCCTGATGTCATGAGCGGCTTTCGTCGTCACCGTTCAGCCCTCGATAGCATAGCAGACCTCGTTTCATCTCTAGAGTCTGCTCGAGAAAACAAGCACTCTGCATACATGCTCTTCCTGGACATACAGCAAGCTTTCGATTCGGTTCCCCATAAGGCGATTATTATCGCCCTTATGAATGCGGGAATTTCGGGTCGACTCCTTCATTTCGTGCATAACTTTCTATCTGAGCGCCACATGAAAGTGCGTGTTGGAGGAGCAACAAGTGATTCTCGCCCTGTTAAGTGCGGTGTACCACAAGGCAGCGTCTTGTCGCCGCTTCTCTTCAACAGTGTACTTGCTGGACTTCCAAGCCGATTGCCTCAGGAAGCAGACTTTCCAATATGTATAGCAATCTATGCAGATGACATTGCACTGTGGATCAGCGGTCCTTCGTACCATGGTCCACGTCTTCGTGGAATCTTGCAGAGAGCTCTGAATGCGACTTCAGAGTACTTGGAGGAAGTTGGTCTGCAGATCTCACCAGCTAAGTCAGCCGCGATTGCATATCATCCAAGGCAACGAGCTCGTCGAACCATGCACCGGCTGTACCTCAGAGAGACACCGGTACAATGGGTACAACACCACCGCTACCTGGGTGTAATTATCGATGATCGCCTCTCTTGGCGCCCTGCCATTACCTCTGTGCGGTGCAAATCGCGGTCGCTGCTCAAGTATGTGGCCGCCTTGACTGCTAGGGGCGCTGGCTGCGACCAGACGACAGCACTTCAGGTATACCAATGTATGTCCTCTCTGGCGTGATGTATGCCTTGCCAGTCTTGAACGTGCCGCCAAATATGATGTCTGAGTTGGAACGGGACCATCGTGTTGCCCTCCGAGTCATGCTTGGCTTACCTCGTGAGGCACAATCTGTTCCACTACTCACGGAAGCGCACCAGTTGCCCCTGAGCTTGCAAGCAGACCAGAGAGCGCTACACCATATCGAACGTTTGCACCGAGCATCAGACGGCCAAGCACTGATTAATCGGCTGCTTCAGCGCCCTTTCTCTCGGATGGGGAAAATGGCGGCATTGTTTGTGGACATTACTCACAGTTCACGAGACACTACTTCTTTCACTACTCCGAAGAAGCGCAACAAATGCTCCTTCCCCATTTATCTGACAATTCCTGAAATCCACAAAAAATCTAGTCAGCCTGTTCCGGCACTATTTCAATTGGCCCAGTCCCACCTATTTGAAAAATTTGAAGGTTATATTGAAATATTCACGGACGCATCTGTACACAGCGACGCGCAAGGCGCTTCTGCAGCTTTCTTCTGCCCTTCGACTGGCATCAGACGGGTATTCAGAATACTACATCCAACCTTATCAACAACTGCAGAACTAGCAGCGATTGATGTTGCTCTGAAATACGTACACGAAGAATTAAACGCCTTGAAGGTCGTCATTCTTACAGACTCCCGTGCTGCCCTCAGCAGACTTAGACAAGATGCCGATAGCCCATTGTTGTGCAGTATCCAAGAAACTTCGGGCAAAATTACTTCCTGTGGAGTGTCCCTCATTGCCCAGTGGGTACCCTCGCACGTGGGCATCGCTGGAAATGAAGAGGCTGATCGCCTCGCTTCAAGCTGTGCCCACCATGAATGTGACTGCCCTGACATTTCGTGCACGTTTGAAAACGCCCGTCTCCTTATACGCCGACACCTCCTAAAGCAGCACCCAGACCGGCGTGTTGCAGACGGATCGTTCCCTCCCCGCGTTCGTGGTCGAGGCTTGCCCCGTCGTGCTAGAGCACTGTTATACAAGTTAAGGGTTGGGTCTGTGTTGGTGCGCGAACGCCTATACCGACAAGGACGTGTGGACAGCCCGTCGTGTACGTTTTGTGGCTCCTGTGAGACACTTGAACATCTAGTTTTAGAGTGTCCCGCATTCGTTGCGCAGCGCGCATTACTAATTAAGGAGTATAGACTTATGGGGCTGCAATGTGCGACCCTTGACGATTGCCTTTTTCCAAAGGGGAGCGCTGCAAGACGTGACCAGGCCCATCGAGCCTTGCTAAGCTTTCTGAAGGACACTGACTTGGCCTCCCGTTTATAGACATTATTTGTATTTTGTTTTGTTTTCATTTTTTTTATTTGTTCTGTCCGTGTCTCCGTCATTTCTTTATTTCCTCTTTTCTTTTCTCATATTTTCATTTCCTCTATTCCCTCCTCCTATAGGAGTAGGCAGACGTTGTGCCCCTCTCGGTGGCAGTTGTCAGCTTGCTCCCTCCTTAATCCATTTGTGTCCTTGTGTGTATATGTGTACAAATCAAATAATAATAATAATAATAATAATAATAATAATTGCAGATGACCTTTGCTTTCTTGCTTTGGTTAAAAAAGCGTTCCTTTTGTCACGTCGGATGAAACGAACGATTATAGTCTTGTCCCCAGATCTGACAATAGACATTCTATGGCACATGTCTATATGTCAGACGGCAAGATTTTCTCCCAAATAGCATAGTCAAGAGAGATAGAGAGAAATAGAAGAGAGGAAAGGCAGGGAGGTTAACCAGACGCACGTCCGGTTCGCTACCCTGCTCTGGGGAAAGGGGTATAGGGATGAAAAAAGAGAGAAAGGAAATAGAAAGAGCACAGTTTCGCACACATTTGAAACTTCGCACAAAGTCTACAGACGGTCGCCAAGACCTGTCGACTTGAGGTAGTGCAACAAGGCTTTCGTGGCTTTCTGTGTCATCGACGCATACGGCCATGGTCCAAGTATCTTCATTTCTGAAAATGGTCGAGAGTCCAGCCGGTTCAATGCTGTCTGGAGAGCTTCACGCTCGGCGTCACCCGCCGTGGTTGCTCAGTGGCTATGGTGTTGGGCTGCTGAGCACGAGGTTGCGGGATCGAATCCCGGCCACGGCGGCCGCATTTCGATGGGGGCGAAATGCGAAAACACCCGTGCACTTAGATTTAGGTGCACGTTAAAGAACCCCAGGTGGTCCAAATTTCCGGAGTCCCCCACTACGGCGTGCCTCATAATCAGAACTGGTTTTGGCACGTAAAACCCCATAATTTAATTTTTTTAACGCTCGGCGTCGAACTGGGGCAGAGACATAAGACATGTTCAATTGTTTCTCCGGTTCCACAAGAGTCGCACATGGGCGTATCCCCCATTCCATTGCGGAACGAGTAGGCCTTTGTAAATGCCCCCCGAGCCAGAGGCGGCACAAGACTGTCGCCTCAGAGCGGGAAATGTTTGATGGCACTTGTAGCTTCAAGGATGGGTCAATTTTGTGGAGATGATACTTCGGGAGGTTAAGAGAAGACCAATATTTGTGTCATAGCTTTAGCCACGATATGAAGTTTTCCTGCAGCGTCGGTCCTGGATAAGGGGATTGGGACTGGTCGGCCTTCCAGGTGAGCAGACGAGACGGCTTCGTCGGTGAGGTCATTACCAGCAATGCTGGTATGTCCCTGGTAGCTGCTGAAATATAATTTCATGCCCTTTAGCGATAGCTTGATGGCGGTCTTCTCTTATCTAATATACCAGCTGCTCATGAGTCCTGTGATAAATGGCAAAATGCAGACTCCTTAGTGCTGCCTTAGAATCGCAAAAGATGACCCATTTCTGAGGTGTCTCTTGCAGGAGGTATTGTAGAGCAGCACGCAGGCCAGCAAGCTCTGCCGCCGTTGATGTTGTCACGTGTGACAGTTTGAACTTGAGTGTGGTTTTCGTAGCCGGAATGACAACGGCACCTGAAGAACTGGTAGATGAGACGGAACCATCGGTATAGATGTGTATTCGGTCCCAGTAGGTCTCATTCATTAATATCAGCGTCATCTGTTTCAGAGCTATTCTTGGGTGATTGGCCTTCTTATTTACTCCCGGAATACTTAGGCGCACCTGAGGCTGTTGCAGGCACCACAAGGGGAATGAAGGCCTTGCTGCTGGGGTGTATCTTGATGGAAGGCAATGTGGATTGGTGATGATAACTTCATAAAACGTGGAACGAGGTCTCTGCGAAGGCAAGAACGCCAAGTGATGATCGGGGACGCGGGAAAGATGACGGATATGCGCCCTAATACGATCCACTGCAACGTATGTTTGGATCGGATGATCTTTGGCGAGGACGATTGTTGCAGGTGTTGACGCACCGCGAGGAAGTCCTAAGCAATTGCGCAATGCTTGGCCCTGTAAGCTCACCAACGAGCGAACATTTGACTTGCACGTATTGGACAACACTGGAAGGCTGTAGCGTAGGTATCCTAGAAATAGAGCTCTGTACAACTGAAGCATGGAGCGTACATATGTGCCCCATGTTTTCCCGCACATGAATCTCAGTGCCTGGGCAATCGACGACAATTTTTTTCTGCAGGTACGTGCAATGAGGGCTCCAGGAAAGATTGCGGTCGATTATTATACCTAAAAATCGATGGGTCTTCCGTAGGGAAGACCCATCCGTTCCGTCCATTAATAGAGACTGGGTATGGTGTCATAAGTTGTCATGTGAATGCAACCAATGCACATTTCTCGGTTGGTACAGTCACGCCTTGTGCTTGAAGATATGCTGATGTCAAGGTTGCTGCCCATTGCAAACGTGTGCGCACCTGAAGCCGAGTAACTGCGGAAGTCCAAAGGCCGATATGATCTGCGTATGTCGAGAGGCAGATTGTCCTAGGTAAAATGTCAGTTAGTCCAATGAGTGTCACATTGAACAACGTCGGACTCAATACTCCTCCCTGAGGCACGCCGCAGTACGTGTAATGTTCAGCTGTGGGACTATCTTCTGTTTGCACAAAAAACGACCGGCGAGTTATGTAGTCGGATCACCAACGAACCATGCGGCCGCCGATTCCAATATTCTCCAGGTAAGTGACGATGACATCATGTGCAACGTTGGCGTACGCGCCTTTCACGTCGAGAAAGAGCGCAACTGATATGCGCTTACGGCTTTTCGCCTGCTGCTCAAACATTGTGAGGTCAACGACGCTGTCAATTGAAGAACGACCCCGACGAGAGCCTGCCATGGAAGCGGGGTAGATATTATAACGCTCGAGATACCATTCTAGACGTGCAAGGACCATCCTCAGGGCAGCTTCGAGTTCTTCCATGGTAAAGGACACGTCCATTTCCGGTACCATAGCCGCTGGGAGGTCACTTACATCAATGTTAATGTTGACAGGCTGGCCAGTGACTCTCGCACAGAATTCCTCCGCCATGCCAAGCTCTGTTTGGCCAAGATGGAGGCCCAAAGCTGCAAATGGGTGTCGTTGTTGTGGGGACGAACGAAGACCACGTACCGTCCTCCAGATATGTGAAAGCGGCTTGCGAGGGTCCAAGTGACTCGCAGAATGTCTTCCATCGCTCACTTTCTAGTTTGTCTATGCGACGCTGAATTTTCTTCTGAATGCGACGTGCGTCTCTCAGATCATAAATTGATTTGGTGCGTCTGTATCGTCGTTCTGCACGCCGTCGAATCGCACGAAGTCTTTCAAGTTCAATGACGAAATCCGTTCAGGCTTGATGACAACAATGATGAACACTTGAAAACCTTAAGTGCTTCTGCGATGGTGTCAGCGATATCGCCGGCGAAATCTCCCCCACATGCTTCTTCCATAAGCGACGTAAACATAGTCCAGTCAGTGCTCTTCAAGATACCACGAGAGAAAGACCGAGTGAGTCCATTAATCGTTAAGTAGGTGGGAATGTGATCACTCCCATGAGTCTCGATGTCACAAAACCATTTAACATGTGATGTGAAGTTCCGTGACACCAAATTCAAGTCCAGGTAGCTGCTATACGTAGGACCCCGCAGATACGTCGGGCTACCATCGTTCATGATGCAGAGGTCATAATCAGAGGCAAGCAACGCAACATTCCTTCCCCTGGAGTTTATCTTGGTGCTTCCCCAAAGCAAGTGGTGCGCATTGAAGTCCCCAGTGATGACCCAGGGGCCATCAGTTTCCTTTAATATGTATTTCAGTCTTTCAGGGTCAAACCGCCTTGATGGGGTGATGTAACAACCACTAAGAGTAAAGGTCATTTTGTTCTTTTTGACGCGGAGGCATACGTATTGGTTGTAGTCATGAGGCTGAACAGCATGCGAAACATAGTTGAAGTCCGTACGGATGTAAATGAGAACGTTGCTTCGTTCGTCGCATGTGGAAGAAGCAAAAGCTTCGTAACCAGAGAGTCTGTAGGGCTTTGGTACGTTCGGTTCACAAACAACAAGTATAGGGAACCGATTCTTCAAGACAAATTGGTGCAAATCCGAGATGCGGGACTTCAAGCCTCTGGCATTACATTGAAAAATCGTCGCACTTCTAACTTCAGTGCGAAAAGAAAGTACTGGGTGAGCCATGGTGCTTATAGGAGGCTTGCAAGTACTGGATTCAGTGCATCCAGTATTTGCAATGCGCTTTCAGCTGTTGGTGTCTGCAGCTTGTTGAGTAGCATGTGAATCGTATTCATTAGTGATCGCACCATTATAACCACTTGCCGATCCTGTTCAGTCAAATCACCGACAGGAAATGCCCGGGATGGTCGACTTCCATCGACGTGCAGCGACTCTGCTGGTGGTTGCCGTTGTGGCAACGCAGGCCAGGCTTCGGTGTCCGTATTCTTCCCAGTGCTCTTGTCCTTTGTAGGCCTTTCTGATGTCAATGGCCTCGGTGGCTGCGGAGGAGGTGACTGTGGACATGGAATACGCATCACCGACGCAGGAGCTTTTCTTGAAGAACGTCGGCGATGGGAGCATCGCTTCCTGATTTTAGCGGTGGCTTCTCGATGAGAGGAATGATCTCTTGCCATCTCTTTTAAGATAACCATTTCCTTCTTAATCTTGGGGCAGTCTTTCGATGAGGCCTCATGAGATCCGTGGCAGTTTGGACATTTCATGACAGTGGCGGCACATTTATCCACGGCATGTGGTTCGGCGCTGCGGGGGTACACTGTTTCGTTCTCACAGACGCTGCTCATGTGTCCGATCTTCATGCATTTGCTGCACTGTAGAGCCTTCGGAATGAAAGACCAGACAGGATACCGAAAGTGGCCTACCTTAACGTGAGACGGGAGGCAGTTGCCCTTGAAAACAATCTTCACGCAACGTGAGTTGCCCAGACGGTAGACATCAACAATGACGTCACGATCACTCGCTGCTTTAACCAGAATCGGCAAGTCATTGCTGATGATGGCCAAGTCTACATCATATATTACACCGGTGATGACATCAGAGCCCAGTGCTATGTGAGAGCGCACCTGCATGCCATCAAGATCTCTTACTTTGCGTAGGGCGCTTAGAGCACCCGCATGCAGAACATCAGCCGCCAGTAAATTTTTGTGGGTGTTCACTCTAATGTCCGTGATTTCATTTGGCACAATGGTCTCCAGCAGCATCGAGACAGATTGCCTGTTAAGCCGCTTCATGTTACCGTTGGGTATCACAGGCATAAACAGAATGGTGTTGGCGTCGGAGTTCCGCATGGGCTCAACAGTTTGCGTGCTGGAGGACGAAGAGGATCTGGTGTTCCTTCTCTTCGCCTTGCGGCTCCGCACAAGTTCGAAGTCTTCGTCGTCAGAAGGGTCCTCGCTGCTGAGCGAGTAGATATGGGTGCCTTCGCTGTCGCTGTCAGTCTGGAGCCCGATCCGCTTCCTGGAGGCGGCCGTCACTGACGCCGCCGGATCCGGCAGACGCCCTGGGCGGTCCACGTCCATCGCCACCGAACAAGGCGCGACGCCTGATCGATACACTGGAGATTTCACAAAAATATAGCCAGATGTATAAAAACAACACTCCGCCAAGAGACACTTCGTCGTCTTCCCTTATCCACAGGCTAAACTATCAGCATCTTCAAGTTTCTTTACAATTTCTAAGGGCTCGTCCTCATTGGGGGCACCTTTGATTTCCAAGTTATTCGCGCGAGTATACTGCTCAAATTGATCAACTTTTTGTTACAGTTTCTTGTTTTCCGTTTCAAGTTGTTTGTTTTACTGGCTTATTTGAGCTCGTCACGAAGCAATTTAATTTCATCTGCCAGTCCCTTGACGATGTCACTGACATCGCTGCAAACTTAACACTTTCGCGTTTGTTCCTAAGTTCTGCTCGCGTTTCTCGTCGAAAGCTTTCGTTATTTCCTTTGCCATGATGAATACAATCAAGTTCACACATACACTTTCAGCTTGGCAGCAGTGCAGGTGACTACAGAGCGTATAATATAAAGAGCGCTTTATGTTCACCTGCGTATATGAAGAAAGTGCTGCGAAGACCACACGCACTGCTGCCAAATTGAGGGAGCCGGCAGAAGAAACTAGCTTTTGTAGGTTGTTCTGGATGATGTCGCTGCTAGATCATCGCACAGGAGCAGAGTTCCAACTGCCGATCTTGGATTCAGCACGGCCAAGGATGACGTAGTGCGTGGTGTGTACGTTGATAGCCGAAAGTTGGCGTTTCTTTTCGGCTGATATGAAGTCCGATGCTGTCTGCAGCAATCAGCGTCCCCGTCTTGCTCTGTGTATATGAAGAAGTATGAGTGCTGCGAAGACCACACGCACTGAGACGAATAGCAGCGCGACGAGCTGCATGTTCCGCAGCCGTCTATGTTGTTGGGTGACAGGTCTTCAAACTGATATGTGGGAAATTCTTCGATGAAGCCTCATGTGGCCTCAGTGGCGCCACATTTATCTGCAGCGTGAGGCTCGACGCAGCGGGGGCATGAAGCCTGGTTTTCACAGACGCTGCTCACGTTTCCCAGTTGCATGCATTTGCGGCAATGAAAAGGCTTCAGAATGAAAGGTCACACAGTATGTCTGAAGTGTCCCACCTTAGCATGCGACGGTAGGTATTTACCCTGGAATGCAATCTTCAAGCAGCGTGATTTGCCTAGCCGAGTAACATCAACAATGACCTCGTCATTCACTGGCTTGACAAGAATCGGCAAGTCGTTATTAAGGGTGGACACGTCTACATCGTAGATAACACCAGTGACTACATCAGGTCCTAGAGGGATGTAGGAACGCACCTGAATGCCATCAAGGTCTGTTAATCTGCGTAGAGTGGTAGAGTCAGACAAAGCAATGCATTATTGATCGTCATCGCGAACCCTGTAACAAGATCAGAGAAGTTATTTCCGATGGTTTTTTTTTTTCGCTTATTTTGTCATTGCCTCTGCGAGAAGTGCAATGTCCTATCTTGTTTCAGCACGCTTTTCGATAAAGATAAGTCAGAGGCGACTCGGTTGGTGTAGAAGCGGAACTCATTGTCACGTTTGGAGCCTCGCTTGTAAAAAAAAAAGAAAAAAAAACCGTATTGTCATTCCCATGTAAAGATTTAAAGCATCTGCGCATGGCCTAACTGTGATTTCAGGCGATTTTTCAGTTTTACTACCGTAGCTGCAGTGTTCGTTTTTTACTTTATACCTCTTCGGATATGACACAGAGCATGTTCGATGATAAGTAGGTAGGTCCTGAAAATAAAGAACGTTATTGAAAGTAGCGCTATGCGTGTCATTTTGTGTCTTGTTTTATGCATGTTCCTGCGTGCGCTATTTCTATAGAAAAATATTAAAATTGGTAAGTTTTTCCAAGCAACG
This sequence comes from Dermacentor silvarum, assembly GCF_013339745.2. Classification (NCBI taxonomy): domain Eukaryota; kingdom Metazoa; phylum Arthropoda; class Arachnida; order Ixodida; family Ixodidae; genus Dermacentor; species Dermacentor silvarum. The sequence goes on from NW_023606275.1 coordinate 17,901, forward strand.
CGGAGGTAAAAAAGCTGCGCGTGAAGCTGAGATAACTGGACATATTTAAATGATGGCGTAGGCGCTGTGTATGGATCTTTCAGCCCAGCACACGTCTTCCATCGTGTCAAGTGTGCCACCGACATACATAACTGTTATTTATACTGAACGGAAACGGCGACCGTTACCAGTCAGGGCGGTTTTCTGTCGAAGTATCGAATACTAACATACTGCTGATCAATTCAAAGCAAAGATGATCTCAACAAGTGAATAATTCGCATGTTAATCCCTCTTAGAATCAGATGTTCATATTGTGAATATGTTCATATAGCATGAATATGAAAATATGCATTCTTTGAAGCAGTGACTGATTTTTCTTGCCTCGCTCTCAACTACGCACAAAAGCTAGTCAGATATATCCATTTTTTAAAGGATATCATGTCGCCTCTATACTTCTCAGGGCATATCTGCTTGATCGTCTTGCATCTCATTGTTGAATGATGGTTACAGAGACGGGCTCTCAAAACAATTATCTCGATGATTTTGGTTTCGACACCGTGGGCTGTGGTCGCTGCAACACACAGGTACCACCGTCTCATCTTTCTCGCGTCCTTCGAGTCTGATATTTGCTTCTCCCTGTGAATGAGCTCACCAATCGATTTCCGCACTAATAAAGCGCAGAAATGGCTCATAGTTGCGATGTCGCTGGCTCCAGGCTGCGATGAAATATGCATAACAAGCTTTCAGCATACCACTTGTAGGATAGCAAAGTCAAAGCTTACATAGCACAGGACTGTACTATACTGGCCTGTATGTTCTCTGTGGCACCTGCCCTAGGTGTACACACAGATTTATTAGAGCCAGTGCTATTTACTGATTGACCTACTATCGGCGTTTATGCGCACTTTGTGTCATGCTACAATTTTAGATTGGTTTGCTTCAGATGTCTTCTTCCCATCCACAAATATTTTGTTTCGTGAGAACTATGTCATTGCACAACACTTTAGTGATCAGTAATGTGGTTATCAAAAACGTCATTTACTGTGTCTTGCGATCCATTGCGAATCCACCTTCGAAGGCCGCCAACACCAATAGGGATGTACAAGTTTCATCACCACCTAGATAATTAACTATCGCGAAGATTACAGCAAGAGTCAGCTGTGTTCTCAGTGCCCACATATGTAGTCAAAGTTAACTTGACCATCACCACTTATATAGAGAATACTTTGTATGCATGCGTGTGATAGCGGGAGTTTTACGTAAAGTACACTCAGCACAGCGCTATCGGCCCGTTCTTCATCAAACGATTCATTTTCGCATCGATTCTCATTCCTTGTTCGGGAAAGCTGCTTCGTCCGGCACAACCCGGAGAAGCATTGGATGGAAGCCGTATAAATCAACGAAAAAAATGTAATTCGACATGGTGCTCCGCTGTTGACTCTTCATTAAGCACCCCTTCAGTTTGTTTGAGTAGAATTCAGCGGAACATATAAATTTTGCATGTGTGTTTGAGCGCTCCTAATATTTGCATTTCTATCTTAACTGAGCGTCGACCGTGATTGCGAGAAGTGAGTGCCGGGCTGCCGACGTGAAATTCAGAGCTGCCACATTAGAAAAAGATTAGATCAAGGACTTGTTGAGAAGTCTCTAGGTCATTTGTTTGGTTTAATTCTCGTTTGCGTGATTATTATTAGAGTGCAGCCATAGCAGCTTCTTTAGTGGCATGAAGGAAACGAGAGGAATGAAGAGAAAAAGGGGCATGGCTTGCGAAGGCTTTTGTATTCTTTGATGTGAGGCGCTCATAAAACAGCGAGTGAAAAAAATGAAAGATGTGCTTTCATTCACTGATGAAGACGCGCTTTTTTTTCGTACAAAAGAATGTAAGAAACTGCTTCCGCATTCATGCAGCGCTTTACTACGACAGCAGTTACGTGCTCGAAATCGCGTTTGCCTAGTCCTCCCTTCCTTTCCCCCATTCCGTTACGCTGACGACGACCGTTCTCCTCATCGGCGACACACAATGACAATTCTTTGCGCCTTTCAGGGGCTCTATAACGTAAAGCTATTCCAAACTGTTTCTATGCCATTTCTGTTATGAGCCCTCTACTATTGTTGAAAACATTTCGGGCCACACCCGCTTCGCTTGTCTGTCACGCGCCGTCACTCAAATTGCGAAAACTCCCCACCTGATAAGATGTACACATTGTTTTTGGATGATTAGGCCGAACAAAAAAAAAGTGATTTACGATTCTACGCCTTTTTTTTTTGCCATTAGCCATCCGCTGTTGGTCAAAACGTTCTCGGGCTGTGGCTACTTCGCCTGTCTTTCATGCGACTTCAAAAAAAAAATGCGAAAAATCACTGCGTCAATGTGACGCGCATGCACTGCAGATGCATTAGTATGCCGAACAAAACTGAATTTTCACGTTTTTTTTTTTTTTTTTTTTTGAGTAGCCGGAGACTCGCCCTGTTCCGAAAAGAATACTAGAGGGCTCCGATGGCAAAGCGCTTTCGTCCACGTCCACGTGACAGCCACGTCCACGTGACAGAGGCCGCCAGGGGCTCTACAACTTCCTCGCAAGCGTCAGTACTAAGTTGAAGCTTCGAACACGACTTATTAGAGTTTTTCATATCTAATTTTTTACTTGAGGTGAAGAAACGTCAAGAACACCGCTATTACGACATCGCAAAACGCTGCCGTTGTCGCTGTATATAACCGCCTCACTCCATGCAATCATTTTTAAAACTAAGGGGAGCCAGACTTCCGCTGCGTATCTGCCAACTGCACCCTCAAAAAACCAGTCTGATGGGGAAATTGGTAATATTTTAATAGCGCAGAATTCACACCAATATGACAAAACAACTGCCACTCGTCTGTGTCACTCAGTAGACGAAAGAAAATCTCTGGACGAGTTAAACTCGTCCATGGCATATTTTGGAGGAAACGCCGGAGTGAGACTCATCCTTGACACGGAAAGGGTTGATGTGATAGCATTCTAGGCGTTCTTCATCCGTTTTGCAGGTATCTAAGAGAAACCTCGAGGTGTGTTGAGCGTACGCGAGAGCGTCACAGTAAGCATGAAATGGCATATTTGTAAGAGGTGCGAGGTATGGAAACGTCACTTTGATAAATAAGAGTGCGCACGGTCGCTCGTGAAGCACGTGAGCTGCGCTGTCGAAGCGTCACAATCGTCACGTTCAAAGTATGCGATCGCATGCTTTCCCCCGTATTCATAAATGCATCTTAACTTGAAGCCCATGTTTCACTTAATCTAAATGACACCTGGCGTGAACGTGCCCAGGACGCTCATTGCTTGTCCTTCGGAGCGTCCGCGACAGGCGTCATTTAGATCAAATCAAGCATGGGCTTCAAGTTCAGATGCATTTATGAATACGGGGCCTTAGAGAATGGGGCTACGTTTTGGGCTTGTCTTTTAAATGCGAAGCATTTCTTGGCGAACATTTGCCACTTTGACAGCCTCTATCTATCTATCTATCTATCTATCTATCTATCTATCTATCTATCTATCTATCTATCTATCTATCTATCTATCTATCTATCTATCTATCTAAGCATCTAGCCATCTACATCTTTATGCTCTCATGGTCGTTTCGTTAACTTGGTATGCACAAAAATTGACATAGTATGACAAGAGTGTATGACCAACATAAATGATCAGTCATGAAATGAATGTCATGACATGCGTCTCATGTAGGTCATGAAACAGCCGCCTACGTCTTGGTGCTCTCATGGTCCTTTCGTTAACTTGGTAGGTACCAAAATTGGCATAGTATGACAACAATGTATGACGAACATAAATGATAGGTCATTGACCCAGCGAAAAAAGAGGAACACTTAAAAGCCACTGAAATGGGTTCGGACGTGGGTACTAAGTGAAGGATGATGGTAGAAGTCATAGTCATGAGCATGACTCAGCAAAAATTACAATGACTCAGCGAAAAAGATTCACACTCAAAAACCACTGGAATGGGCTCGGACGTGGGTACAAAGTGAAGAAAACTCTAAAGGATGACGGTAGAAGTTAATGTTATGAGCACGACTCAGCAAAGATGCCAATGACTCAGCGAAAAAATATTAACTCTCCAAAACAACTGAAATGGGTTCGGACGTGGTTACTAAGTCAAGTAAACACTAAAGGATGGTGGTAGAAGTCATAGTAAAGAGCATGACTCAGCAAAAATGACAATGACTCAGCAAAAAAGAATAACACAAAAACCCCTGAAATTGGTTCGAACATAAATGATAGGTCATGACATGCGTGTCATGTAGGTCATGAAACAGCTGCCTACGTCTTGCTCTCAAGGTCATTTCGTTAACTTGGTAGGCTCCCCGCACACTGCTTCGTATACCACCGATTCCCACGGGGCATGGGATCTACCAGCGTTTTTTTTTTAATGCGCTTTGTTTTGATCTTGCCAAATGTAAAGGTCAATCATAATGCGAATAGGAAGCAAATATTCTAGTTATTTGCTGTATTTTACATCAAAATATTAAATTGCTCTTTTTAGAGCGCCGCTTTTAGGCGCCCGTTCCTAGGTTGAGCGTCGGCGTTCCTCGGCGTAACCGGGCGAACGCAAACCTGACAGCATTCTGAAAACTTGCTAAGGCAGGTGACACTAAATAGATAGCTAATGGTTGTAATTAAGATTAATAATAATCTCGAGAACTTTCATCTAAACATAAGAATGGAGTAGTCAGTTTCTTCGCCATGTAATGAAGCAATTGTGATTCGGTTAGTCGAATTTAAAAGAAATTGGCAAATATATTGACTATTCGGCCCACATGCTTATTAGATCATCCAGTTTTTGCAAGTTTCGGAATGGGAATTTTTTGATGAGTCATCAAGGTAACAACTCTGTAGCATTGCAATAGAAAACAAAAACACATTTCTGTGTAAAATTTACATGTTGGGACAATAGAAAGTGAACGAAATTGCCATAGGCATTTGTCACTTTGAAATATACTCGTACTTGGCGAGTAGACTTTCTACAAAAATCATTCAAACAGTGCAGTAATTTCAAGTAGGCTGTACACATCATAGCTTTAGAGGATCTGACATATACATTTTACAAAACTGTACTGTTGGCAAATTCTGATGACATATAGAGTTTACAGAGTGTGATAATGTTTCTATGGGAGAGTTGAGGGACTGTAAGCGTTATGCTTCATTTTATGATTTACCAATTTCTGTCAATTTTCGCCAGGGTTAGAGGCAACATATCAAATTTATGCGTGTAGCAGTTGGTATAACTTATCTGTATCTTTAATTGCCACACATTTTATGCAAACTGGCAGAATGGCTGTGCAATGAGAGTATTTTAGGAGATCTTAGTTTGTTACGAGCTAAAAGCTTCTTTTGAGCATCCACTCGCGTAGCAGACCAGTGGCTATGGCGTTGCGCTGCTGAGCTCAAGGTCGCGTGTTCCGATGGTGGTGGAATGGGAAAATGGTACATGCACCCAATGCACGGCACTCGTGTGCCTTGCATTGGGTGCATGTAAAAGAACCACAGGAGGTCAAAATTAATCAGGAGCTCACCAATACGACATGCCTCATAATCATACCATGGTTTTGGCACGTAAAACGCTCGAGTTGCAGAAGTTGCATAGGCGGCTATGACTATGAGGCACGCCACATCGGCGGGTTCTTGAAAAATATGAACACATAAAACTGTTTTATATGCATCTACGCGCGTGCCCATGCGCCCCGCCGCGGCCGGGCGCATGGGCACTCGTGATCATGGTCCCCTGTGATGACATCATCAGCCCCAGAATGTCATAACGCAGTAGGTAGGCGGACCGAATTAAGCTGGAGTACTTAGCCTGCTATATCTGCGGCTAGCCTGGACTGTACATTTTCAGTAATAGAGCCTGTTTTTCACCTAAATACATCCGGCAAAACTTTTTGTAGACAGCGAGGCAACCTAACAACCGAAGAAGGCACCTCGTTTTTCCCCTTTGCCTCATCCACACTGCATGCTCGTATCACGTATACTTCTTCCTCTTATCACTGACAAATTTAATTGGACGGTTAAATACGCTCATTGTTTCCTGTCCATCGAAGCATTAGTGCAGCGAGTTGGCACCACCTGCAAAGCGCGGAGGTCACAAAGGAGCTGCACACGCCACTGCGTGAGGGCAGCCGGCAATGATGCGGCTTGGGCACTATGTTTGCGCCCGGGCCAAGGGTCCTAGGAAAAGCCCAATTAGGGTGGCCAGGCGCTCGCCTTCCGGCCTACGCGCCAATTAGCGATCGAAGGGCTCGCAGATGCGCAGCCGAAGCCGGCGCGGCGCTCTTTACAGTCCCGCCGGTCGGGGTCGTAAAGCCTGGCACAGCCGAACGAAGGTCCTCAGCTGGTACGGCGTGCTCTTGAGAGAGCCGTAAAAGGTTCGGCTCGCGCGAACCTTAGTCCGCACCATGTGCCTGCGCTTCGTCGAGATGCCCGACGTTCTCGGCCACCGTCTCGTTTTACTCACGTTGAGGTTGACCAGCTGCACTGACGCGTCCCTCTCTGAGCTCGCTGTGGATGCACGACACGGCTCTTTATATATGGCTGCTTCCCTGCGCCAACATACCATACAACGGGGTGAAGTGACACTCACTTGACAGTGTCTCCAGAAGAGGTGACGAAAAATGATGCCGGTTTAGTCGTCGCTTCCCAGTGCAACGTTTCTGTGCTCCAGCGAGACACTGTCTCAAAACGTGCTCCGGGAAGTCGATTATTCTAGCACTCTGTTTACTGACATAAGTCGCGGCCTACGGAGTGGGCTCCTTCTTCCTTCCCCGTGCAATACTGTTGCGCTCAAGCTCAAGACCAGTTCGGATGCATTTTCTAATGGCTTTCAAATTCTGAACTTACTAAGGCGCAAGCTCGATATGGTATGTTTTTTACGCTGCATTCGTTATAATAATATCGCGATGGAAATTTTCCGGCTTTAAGCCACACAGTGTTCTTAGTGCACGCACAATGGTTCTCAATAATTCATGGTCAAACGTTTAGTAGCAGCCGAGCTGAAATGTGCGTACACAACTTTGGCGAATGGTAGTTGACTTCGTACGGCACTCGTGCTTATATTGCATCACGTATTTCGAGCCAGGAAGGCCGTAGCTCGAATGCTGGCGACGCGCGTTGGCTGTATGCACGGCTGCGCTTTGGGGACGTGACCTGTCCAACTCTTGCATTAAATGATTCAAGAGAAGAATGTGCATTTCGAACCTTCGAAGCCAAAAATGCGCGTAGTATTAAAAACGCTTCAACTTGGATGATATGCAGTTGTATAACGGCAACTTCCTCCAAACCTCTAAAATCGGCCTATTCGGCCCCTGTTTCGTGTGCCAGAACATATAGCTAAGCGGTTCGGGGCACGATACGATAGGGAGCTTGATACGATACGGCACTTGAAAACGATATGAAGCTTGAACACCATACGGAGCTTGATATGGAAATGTGGATGCTGGAATATTTCCGCGTGAATTCTAACAAGACCAAATCAAGCAACAAGAATTCAACTCGTGCTGTACGAGACGTAATAGGTTGAGAAATTGCGAGCCACAGAAAAGGTTCCCTCTTCCTGGTAACGTGAAAGCATCGGCTAGCTGGTTATTCATATTCAGGCGGGAACAACACTAAGCACAAGACAAAGGTGAAGACGCCTAGACAACGACACTTTGCTCTGGCTGACGACTTTTGTCAGTCAGCGCAACGTACATATTTTTGGGCTAGTTGGTTCGTTGCAGTAATTGAGGTCATAGCGCTGAATTGACACGGCCAAGAAAGACATGTCTGTCGTCTGTCTTGACCGGGTCAATTCAGCGCTATGACCTCAATTACAGCGCAAGGTGTTTTCTACTTTCACCTTTCTCCGTCAGCTCAGTGCTGTACCCCACATGAATACATCTTCCTGTATCTTGACCCATGGACACGATGAATTTTCATCCTTTTTATTTTAATTTTGGTTTGGTTTACCTTTCGTCGATGTTGCTCTTCGTGTAGTTTTTAGTACATAAGGTAAGAAACGGGACACATTACAATGGGGCTTATTTGCTGAAATAACATGAAGTGCAGTAATCGCGTGTAGGTTAAGTGGGGTGACGAAACGCGATGAAATTTTCAAATTGGTTGTTTTTGACCGTAACCTACACACACACACACACACACACAACAAGAATCGCGCTACCCTCTCCCCTCCCCTTCTTCTCCTTCATTGCGAACGAAGGTCTCGACTCCGGCAGGTTTGATGTATTCAGGTAGCATACGAGGGTTCCTTGGCGAGCGGCCTGCTCCTGAAGAAGTTCACGTACTACGTGACGCCAGCGGTCCAAAGGATGTGCCACATTCGCTGCCATATGATCATGAGCGGCTCTGGCTAACACTCCCAGGGTCAGATCTTGTATATGCATATATATATATATATATATATATACACACCCAAGAATGTGGACGTAGCACCAGCCATCACCATTGCTCAATGGTAGAGCATTGCACGTGTAATGCAGAAGTTGAGGGTACGGCTCTTCCTAGCAGCAAGTTGCTTTTTCGTCCCCCTTACATGACCGTTACCTTATCACTTCGGCATTGCAATTCAATAACCGAATAATTTACCCTATGCTTTCTTTGGCTTCATATGGCTGACTAACAAAAATTGGGCCCTTCGGTTCGCCGTCCCCCCCCCTCGTTCTCCTCTCTCTCTCTCTCTCTCTCTCTATATATATATATATATATATATATAGAGAGAGAGAGAGAGGATAACGAGGGATATATATATATATATATATTTCAAAAGATCAAGCGCCAACAGTGACAGCACACTAAGAAGGAACAAAGACAGGACAAGGCGCTCCCTGTCTTCGTTCCTTCTTAGTGTGCTGTCACTGTTGGTGCTTCATCTTTTCAAAGCTATGCACCAACTAGCCCCAACACGTGTTTTACTGGGATATATATATATATATATATATATATATATATATATATACAGGGTGTTTCAGCGAACACTTTCAAAATTTATTTAAGGTTGCCTGTGGCAGATAGCCAATTCTAGTTAATGAGCTGGTCTACTCGAAGAGGCGGACATTACTTGCACAAAAAATTGAAATACATAATCGAATAATTAATAAAAATTCACTAATTAAGTTTTTAACTAATTACCTAATGGCCCATATTCCAATTTACAAAATGTAGCCGTGGAGTTCGCAAGGCGGATCCACTGGGAGCGAATTCTCGGTATGACACTAGTTTCGAGATATTAATTCACGAACTTTGCAGAGAAATGCATTGGCGTTCCAGTTAATTATGTGCTTCAATTCTAAAGCGACGTTTTGTTAAGAACTTAACTGGAACGCCAATGCATTTCTCTGCAATGTTCGCGAATTAATATCTCGAAACTGGTGTCATCCCGAGAATTCGTTCCCAGTGGATCCGCCTTGCGAACTCCACGGCTACATTTTGTAAATTGGAATATGGGCCATCAGGTAATTAGTTAAAAACTTAATTAGTGACTTTTTATTAATTATTCCATTATGCATTTCCCTTTCTTGTGCACGTAATGTCCGCCTCTTCGAGTAGATGAGCTCATGAACTAGAATTGTGCTATCTGCCACAGGCAACCTTCAAGAATTTTTGAAAGTGTTCGCTGAAACACCCTGTATATATATATATATATATATATATATATATATGTATATATAGTGTGTGTGTGTGTACATTTTTACTTTGACCACCTAAGAAAAAGCCTACAAAATGTACTCGAATCACGTTACTCCACCTGCATTATTTGCCCAGGTGGACCCCCCAAAAGAACGGTGGCTGTCAGATGGAGTAGCACACCTGATATAAAGGTAATAAGCAGGGATGTGGTGCCTCAAAAAGGCTGGCCAACGTATCGATAGGAGGACCTATCTTCGGCAAAGGCGGTGTTGTCATCCTCGGCAGGTTAGTTTTAAAGCGTTAGTAGAGTGAAGTCACGTCGATGTCAGTTGGCTGTAAAGGGCGAGACTAAAAAGAAAATGAGCGCCGTCATTTTACTGTCCCTAGGCGTGGTTTCTAAGACGAGGGGACAGGAGCGGGCGAGCGGGAAAGCGGCAGGAAAGAAAAAAAAAACGACATAGGAGGGTGTTGGGGGAGCGAGAGGTTATGGAGCGTTCATAGGTGTCGTAGGCGGCGTGCGTTGGGGGTCTTTGAAGAGGCGGTCAGCCGGTCAATGTGCGAGTAACAACAAGACGAGTTGAAAGAATGACTTGAGTAGCGTAGCAGCAATGCTTCGGGTAATTTTGAAGGTGTAAAGCTTGCGACACCGAGTCTGGAGGGGGGGGGGGGGGGGGTAATTGGAGGGCTGCAGCTCGGTCTTTCAAGGGACGTTAGCCTCAGTAGTTAGCCGTAGGCGTCGTCACGGCGGTATACAGAAGTAGCAGGAGCCTGTGTGGTCGAGGCGCCGAAAAAAGTATCCTGGTGTCTGAGACTTTGAAATGTGTCGGTGTGGATCTTTAAAAGAAGGGAAAATAAAAGAAAACAGAAGGAAGGAAGAAAAAAAGCGGGAGAACTAATAGTAGGGTGACAGCAGAAAAAAATTAATGAAATAAAAACAGTGTGTGGGTAAGTGTACTTGGGAAAAGTGCTCGTATGGTTGATGTATGCGTAAAAGTGTGGAAGAGAATAATAAATTGATTGGTAGGGGATAGGCAGGGAAGAACTGGGCATGGAGGAACAGGTGACGTTGAGAATCGATATTAGCTGGACGCCTAACATGTTTTGTGCCTTTTTTATAGGTATACCAATTTCAGGTTCAAGTTACAGCTTTTAGCGATTCGAAGTTGCCACGTGCCAAATTGATCCCTGTCGGTGCTGGCATTTAAACTTGTGTATGAGGTATTATTCTGCATATTTCCTCTCGCGAGGTGAATGGAAATTTGTTTGTAGTATATAGCGCCTAGTGGCTGGCTACTTCTTTAGGTAAATTGTGTTTTGTATCTCTGCGACGGCCGTTGAGCCTTGTGTGAATTTCTTGTCCAGTCTCACCTATGTATTGCTTGTTACAAGCGGCACATTCTAGACAGTAGACTACGTTGCTTGACGTGCAGGTGAAACTCGAAGTTACTTTGTGAAGGTAATCCGACGCTGTACTTTTTACTGTAGTAGTAGATTGAATATGTTTGCATGTAGAACACCTGGAGAGGCCATATGGACCGGATGTTGGCTTCGTATTTGTCCTTAGTTTTGCGTGTACAAGAATTTCCTTGAAATTACTGTTGCGTCTGTGGGCTACTCTGAGCGGGTCGGGAAAGATAATAAGTTTCTGGTTGCTGGTGAGAATTGGGTAGTATTTACTGAGGATGTTTTTCACGTTTGGGAGTGCGTTTGAGAATTTAGTAGTAAGAAGAGGCGTTGTTGTCCTTGTGATCTTAGGGCTGGGTTTGAGGACCTCGGCTCGATCAAGTTTGGTTGCATTGGTGAAGGCTTTCTGAAGGGCTGTGTTCGGGTATAGTTTCTGCTTGATAGGGTTTGCTTTAGGTGATCGAGTCTATCTACGTAGTCATGGTTTTCAACGCAAATGCGACGTAGTCCTGTGGCTTGGTGTGTGTGGGGCGTGTGTGTGAAGCGAGATAGGAAATCCGTTTCTAGAGTGTAGAGTCCTCGCTGCACACGCAAGCCCCACACATACCTAATAAATAGATGACATATTTATAATATGGTGACATGGTCAGGACAGTTTTGATCAATTTGTAACTTTCCGAAAATCTTGTCACACAACAATAAAATTCACATCGGAATCTTCAAGTGACCGCACAAACTTTCTGGACACGACAATATATATTGATGCTCATGGGACACTAAAGACAATGCTGTATAGGACACCTTTTGATAAACAACAGTACCTAGAATATATATATATATATATATATATATATATATATATATATATATATATATATATTGTGAGACGTCGACCGATGCGATGCATTTATTTCCGAGCAGTCGCCCGAGTCAGAGACGAAGCACCGCACGAGACAAAAGATGATGATGAGTCGTATGTACAGATGACGACGACGATATGCACAAATAGCGCTCACACAATATGATGAGTCGTTTGTACAGATGACGACGACGATATGCGCAAAATGCGCTCACACTAACTTTCCCCCCTTCAGGAAAGCGGCCAGCAAGACCGCAAGCTAGAAAGGGTAGGCACGGCGCATGTAAGGTTTCTGGCGAGATACGTGAACGATTTCCGTAGTGCGGCGGCGGCGGTCAGTAGCGGAGCTGACAGGAGTGACGCGGTAGTTACCGGCCGAAGTTCGTTGCAAAACGGTGTAGGGGCCGAGATATGAGTGGAGAAATTTTTCACAGAGCCCCGGTGCGCGAACAGGTGTCCACAAAATAACTTCGTCGCCTGGGCGGAACGAAGCAACGCGACGCGTCGCATCATAACGAATTTTCCTTTTGTCCTGAATGGCAGCGGTGTTGGCGCGGGCAATTTCATGGCACCGGGAGATGCGAGCGGCAAATTCTTCAGGAAGAGACGCGGATGGAGCAGCAGGTGCTGAAAGGAGTGTAGTGTCCAAGACGAAAGACGGCGCACGACCGTACACAAGGAAGAAGGGACTGTAATTGGTTGTACGTTGGACGGCAGTATTATACGCAAACGTCACAAAAGGTAGGATGGTGTTCCGGTTGATGTGATCGGGTCGAACATACATTGACATCCTGTCAGACAAAGTTCGATGAAAACGCTCCGTAAGACCATTTCTTTGCGGATGGTACGATGATGTGGTCTTATGGGTGGTGTCCGAGGCCTGGAGGACTTCACGTAGGACATGCGATAGGAACGTCTTGCCACGGTCACTCAGGAGGACACGAGGTGCACCGTGGCGCAAAACGATACTGTGCACGAAAAACTCGGCAACTTCGGAGGCAGTACCAGAGCGAAGAGCAGCTGTCTCAGCGTACCGCGTTAGATGATCCACTACGGTAACGATCCAGCGGTGATCAGCGGGCGTGAGTGGGAGGGGCTCATACAAGTCTATGCCCACAATTTCGAAGGGGGTGGACGGACATGGTAGAGGCTGCAGAGGACCGGCTGGAAGGGATGTCGAGCGTTTTCTGTGCTGGCATGACGTGCAGGATCCAACGTATTTGGCGACAGAGGTGGAAAGGCCCGGCCAGAAACAACGCATTTTGATGCGGTCGTAGGTCTTATGAAAGCCCAAGTGGCCAGCCGTCGCGTCGTCGTGAAATGCTTCTAATACTTGGAGTCGAAGTGAGCGAGGTATGACTGGTACCCATCGGTTACCGGAAGGATGGTAGATTGATCGAAATAACGCTCCACCTTGAAGATTAAAACGCGAAAGTTGTCGCCTTAAGCGACTGTTCGGGGGTCGTGCCAAGCCAGTAAGTCGGTCGATCAGCGTACGGCAGTATGGGTCAGTACGTTGGAGTGAGACGAGGTCAGTAGAAGGGAGAAAGTCAACTGAGGCAACTGACTGTCCCGGGCTACTGGGCGTGTGCTGAGACGTGTGGCTAGATGGTGACGTGCATACCGAAGGTGAAGAATGGGCGTTTGGGGACAGCGGGCAGCGCGACAAAGCGTCGCATCTTGATGTTGTGTGCCGGACCTATACGTGACAGTGAAGTCATATTCCTGTAAGCGCAGTACCCAACGGCCGAGGCGTCCAGACAAGTTTTTTAGGGACAACAACCAACAGAGAGCATGATGGTCGGTCACAACTGTGAAATGGCGGCCGTAGAGATAGGGACGAAATTTTTGTATTGACCACACGATGGCGATATATATATATATATATATATATATATATATATATATATATATATAAAGGAGGTTTATGCGACGAAAGGCCGATGACGGGTCGAGCGTTGCACCGAGCACAATCGCTAAGCTCGAGCTTCTGCGGCACGCGATGCTGTTGGAAATCCTGCTGCCTAAGTCCAGGCGTTCTTCTTCATTACAATGGCCCCATCGGAAAACAAGAGCCATCCTGGTGACTTAGTCTGAAGATGAGACCACAGAATCATGATACCACTTGAGCCGCATGGACGTGGACGACTTCGTGGTTGCGACGACGCATGTCAGTAGGCGGTGTCAGTGGCTCTATGAGGTAGTTGACGGGAGAAGTTTTCTGCAAAATGCGGTGTGGTCCATCGTATTTAGGAAGAAGTTTTGAAGTGAGTTCTTGTGTGCGGTTCGGTACGGACAGCCAAACGAGGTCTCCCGGTAGAAAAGTTGGAGTCAAGTTGCGGGCATCGTGTTCTGACTTTTAGCGACTCTGATCGTCCGAAGTGAAGTGGCGGGCCAACTGACGACATTCTTGAGCTTGTCTGGCGGCAATCAAGATTGGCAGGCATTCTGATGCGTCTGGATGGTAGGGCAGAATGGTATAAATTGTATGAGAAGGATGACGGCCATAAATAAGATAGAAGGGGGAGAAACCGGTAGTGGCTTGCTAGGCCCCAATTGAACTAGGTCCCAATGAAGTGGTCGGATGGGATCTACAGTGGTGAGCACTGTTAGGGTGAACACCTCATTAGTATTCAAGTTGGTATAACTTCAATATACCTTCTACTTCAGGGGGGAAATGTGCTGAATACGACGGGTTATGATGATGCCGATAAAAAATCACAGCATATCCACGGGGTGAATGATGATGAGTGGGCGAAGCTCCGCAGGGAATCATCGGATCTCCCGCTTAAGGGGACGCTAGCACAAACGCGTTAGAAACGTGCAGTACTCTCTAGTAAGGGGGAGCGGCCACAGCGTCTTACGCAGCCATTTACACATGCCGGAACGTGCACCGCGTTTGCCGACGCCATCACATGACTGCTGAGAGAGTATACCCCCCGTATTCATAAACGCTCCTCGACTTGAACTTGACTTGCCACCGCTTTGGGCAGCGCGTTCGAAACGCGTTGAAGGTAAGGCGGAGAGGCCACAGCGTCTTACACCAGCTTCTCACACGGGCCGTAACGCGCTAGCACAAACGCGTCAGAAACGCGCTAGAAACGCGGCCTTTCGTTAATGTTGGGTATTTATTACCATCGTGGTGCGTGTGTCCATGTCCGCTTCGTGGCGTAGTGGGCTAACGCCGCGCGCTCGGAAGCGAGGGGTCCCTGGTTCGATTCCGCGCTACGGACACAACTTCGGAATTTTTTTTTCTCATTTTTCTCAGACTGGTTACACACTACTACTACGACGACGGGGACGAACGGGTGCCGCTATAAGGAGCTTCGCCCCTAAAAGAAATAATACTTTTCTTTGTTTGTGTTAAACATCAACTGCTAGAGGCTCGTGAATACTAACGAGGTGTTAACCCTAATAGTGCTCACCACTGTACATAGCGAGCATTTCACCAAAGGTGCTATTAAAGTGTTCCGTGGTACCATTGGTTTGCGGATGATAGGCGGTGCATGTGCGATGAACAATAGCGCATTCAGCAAGCAATTTTTCGACTACTTCAGACAGGAAAGCGTGGCCTCAATCGCTTAGGAGTTCACGAGGGCCTCCGTGACGAAGCACAAAACGGCGCAGTATAAAAGTGGCGATTGCCTGCGCAGTAGCAGCTGGGAGGGCAACAGTCTCTGCAAAGCGTGTAAGTGGTCAACGGCAACTATAATCCACCGGTTACTGGACGTAGTCAAGGGAAGAGACCCATATAGATCGACACCAACGCGATCAAAGGGTTGAGATGGGCATGGCAGGGGTTGGAGTTCACCGGCGGAGAGGTACGGCGGAGATATGCGTTGCTAACGTTCACGGCAAGAACAGACGAAGTTCCGAACGAAGGTGTATGTACGTAAGTACATACCCCGCCAGTAGTAGTGGTGCCGAAGTCGTTCATATGTCTTGAAAACACCGGCGTGGCCACACTGGGGGTCCGAGTGGAAAGAGGAACAGATCTCTGTTCTCAAGGCTCTCGGGATGACTAGCAGCCACGTACGTTCCTCAGGGGTGTAGTTGCGCTGGTACAGGAGCTGATCACGGACCGCAAAATGCGGAACTTAGCCGCTATTCAGGACATTCCGCCATTTTCGTTGAGGCGTGACGTAGGCGCGACGCTTACAAAATGGCGCTGATGGCCCCGATTTGCTTTCGTAACTTGACGAAAATTTGACGTTTCGCCTAAGAAACTGTAACGTAGGCATTAAACCTAGCGTTCTTGTTAAATCAAAACAGTTTTCCTCCCCAGTAAAAATAAAGCAGCTGGCTCAAAGCGTACGAATATATCAAAATCGTTTCTCGCTTCCGTCGTCTGCATGCGCACAACCTGTCGTCTGCTTAAGTAGCTAGGATGCGTGTCCTCGGGAAACGGAATGAGTCATCGTATATTGGCGCCCACGTGACATGCTTTCTACCTTGAGACAACATAAGCGACCTATACCAGCAATGATGAGCGCGCGGTCTAGGCCGCGTTATCGCTATCTCGTGAAACGCAAGTGACTCAGCTCGACTCGTCTGGCTGAAAAGCGGCTGAATATCATCGATAGCGTTGCGCGTACCACAGGCATCTGCTTGCGCGACGCAAGCGCTGGCACAGCCATAGGCTGTATTCTCGACACGCATGGCGGCGGCACGGCCGCCATTATCCGCCATCTTGGCTGTCTCATTGGCTGTCCAGAGGTCACGTGTTTTGAAATTTGTGCCGGGAAATGGAAGTTTTGCCAAATGCAATTTCGCGTTTTCATCGGAATGACGAAACATGACGTGAACCTGGAAATTTTATCGACTAATACTTTTTGGTAGTCCTTGGCACCTATATTGCGACTTTAGCGCTTTAAAAAGAAAGTGGGCGGTAACGTGCAGAAGCCCGTGCAATGCATCTGCAATTCCGCGAATATGGGGTGGCGTTCCAAGATAGCCACATGTCAGCTTCCTTATTGGCTGAAGGGATATCCCGTGAAGAGCGTCACAGGAAGGGCCGTTTCGTGAACGTCAATTTGACGTTGCGTGACGTTGCGCTGGGCCGCCATTGCAGAGATTTTCCGCCATAATTTGTGTTGCGACGAGCCACGCGAATTATGGTAATAAGCGGCCATATGCAATGACAGTCGAGAGGCATGCGTATCGCCGCATTTTCCCTGTCATTTGGGGCCATGAAAATCTTTTATTGCGATTTATATGGACACTTCAACCGAATTTCTGCCGTCGGCGTCGCCGTCGTCGTCGCCGTCGCCGTGAGGTTCCCTATAGATAAAATCTTCGCCGCGCGCCGTATGCCCGAGCGGAAGCGTGCGGGGACGCACACTATCACGGAGAGCCAACGCACTCAATCTCCCACGCGCAAGCAAGGACGCAGGAAGCCAGCGCCGGAAAGAGCGGGGGGGGGGGGGGGGGTGCACTTCTACTCCGCCAACAACCGCGCTCGTCGCTCGTCCGCACCGTCTCTTATCTCCACGCGGCTCTGACCTTTATGCGCCGTGCATTCGCCGCTCAGTTTCCGTTGAAGCGATAGACCGCACGTACCTTCGCCCGCTGCGGCGTATGCTTGCTGCCAGCGTTTTGACAGTCGTTGTCTGCAGTCATTCAGTGTGATCTATTCGTGTTTGTTTGTGCGCGCTCACACCACGCTTGTTCATTCAGTTAGTAATAGTCGGGTCACATTTTCCAACGCACGCTACACATGCAATGCTGCCCGGATCGGCAGTGCAGCGCTACAGGTGTGTCCCTTCGCACGCGCTGCCCACGGGAAGCGCTTCTCATCAACACCACCGTTTCACACGCGCCTTCTCGTGGTCATCGAGTCTCTCTTCATGTCGGTCTACTTACGCCGCAGCACACCTGCTTACTTAATCAGCTCATGTTTACTACAATTCATATTGGTACCAAAGCCGCTCACCTTACTTCGTATGACATTGCTGTGTTGCTATCGCATTCATTGCTTCGCCCTTAGGGCGAAACTGTCACATTTTTGTTCACAACGCGTGCTCATAGCATTTGCATCGCTCTCGGGTGGTGTTGGCATTTGTGTTTTGAACCATCATTTTTATTTAAAACACATTTATTTAAAATAATATTGGTTGAAGCCTGCAAACTTTCTGCGACATTTTGCACTTTTCACTGTTGCGTTTGTATTGTAATCAATATCAATGACTTTTCGCGTCATCAAAGGTTATGACAATGGTGACTTCTTAATTTATAAAATGAAATGTACGCAAGGCGGCGCCTTGAAGTTTCCTCTCGTAAAATCCGTATATAAGAAAAGTACCGCCATCCGCTTTCCTCCGCCGCCTCCTCTCCTAAAGCGCTTGCTTTTTTCTTTACTTTTTGCTTGCGAAAGCCAAGTCGACGGTGGCGCACCTAGAAATTCCACGTTGAAGCTTTCAGGCCGGGCGCGCGCCGCCGCCGCCGCCGGCGACTGCGGCTGTGCAGAGGACTTTCAACATGGCTCTGAGGCGGAAAAAAAGAAAATATAAAGAGAGAAGTGCGCGCTATCATCGTCCAATCGGAGATACAGGAGAGAGAGAAGCGGCGTTTATCAAAGGATGGCGGTGCTTTTCTTATATAGGGATTTTATCCTCTCGCGGTGCGAATAAGCAGCGAAGTGAACAAGAGATGGCAGCGCCGGCGCTTGCGTCGCGCAAGCGGATACCTGTGGCGCGCGCAACGCTATCGATGATATTCGGCCGCTTCTCAGCTAAGCCGCTATTCTGGACATTCCGCCATTTTCTTCGAGGCGTGACGTAGGCGCGACGCTTACAAAATGGCGCTGATGGCCCCGTTTTGCTTTCGTAACGATACGCAAATTTGACGTTTCGCCTAAGAAACTGTAATGTAGGCATTGAACCTAGCATCCTTGATAAAGGAAAACAGTTTTCCTCCCCAGTAAAAATAAAGCCGCTAGCTCAAAGCGCACGATTATTCCATCAAAACCGTTTCTCGCTTCCGTCGTCTGCATGCGCGCAGGCTGTCGTCTGCTTCATTGGATAGGATGCGTGTCCTCGGGAAACTGAATGAGTCATCGTATATCGGCGCCCACGCGCTTGCTTTCTACCTTGAGACAACACACGCGACCTACCAGTGATGATGAGCGCACGCTCTAGGCCGCGTTATCGCTATTTCGTGATCCGCAAGTGACTCAGCCCGACTCGTCTGGCTGAGAAGCGGCCGAATATCATCGATAGCGTTGCGCGCGCCACAGGTATCCGCTTGAGCGACGCAAACGCCGGCACTGCCATCTCTTGTGCACTTCGCTACTTACTCGTACCGCGAGAGGAAACTTCAAGGCGCCGTCTTGCGTACATTTCTTTTTGTAAATTAAAAAGTCACCGTTGTCATAGCCTTTGATGATGCGAAAAGTCATTAATATTGATTACAATACAAACGCAATAGTGAAAAGTGCGAAATGTCGCAGAAAGTTTGCTAGTTTCAACCAATATTATTTCAAATAAACGTGTTTTTAATAAAAATGATGGTGCAAAACACAAATGCCAACACCACCCGAAAGCGATGCAAATGCTATGAACACGCGTTGTGAACAAAAGATTTTTATGGCCCGAAATGACAGGGAAAATGCGGCGATGCGCATGCCTCTCCACTGCCGTTGCATATGGCCGCTCATTACCATAATTCGCGCGGCTCGTCGCACCACAAATTATGGCGGAAAATCTCTGCAATGGCGACCCAGCGCAACGTCACGCAACGTCAAATTGACGTTTACGAAACAGCCCTTTCTGTGACGCTCCTCACGGGATATTCCTTCAGCCAATGAACAAGCTGACATGCCGGCTATCTTGGAACGCCACCACATATTCGCGAAATTGCAGATGCATTGCACGAGCTTCTGCATGCTACCGTCCACTTTCTTTTTAAAGCGCTAAAGTCGCAATATAGGTGCCAAGGACCACAAAAAAGGATTAGTCGATAAAACTGGCAGCTCCACGTCACGCTTCGTCATTCTGACGAAAACGCAAAATTGCATTTTGCAAAACTTCCGTTTCCCGGCACAAATTTCAAAACACGTGACCTCTGGACAGCCAATGAGACAGCCAAGATGGCGGATAATGGCGGCCGTGCAGCCACCATGCGTGTCCTAGACGAGTCGGGCTGAGTCACTTGCGTTTCACGAGATAGCGATAACGCGGCCTAGAGCGTGCGCTCATCATTACTGGTAGGTCGCTTATGTTGTCTCAAGGTAGAAAGCAAGCGCGTGGGTGCCAATATACGATGACTTATTCCGTTTCCCGAGGACACGCATCCTTGCTAATTAAGCAGACGACAGGTTGTGCGCATGCAGACGACGGAAGAGAGAAACGATTTTAATGATATAATCGCAGGCTTTGAGCCAGCTGCTTTATTTTTACTGGGGAGGAAAACCGTTTTCATTTATAAAGAACGCTAGGTTCAATGCCTACATTCTTGTTTCGTGGGCGAAACGTCAAATTTCCGTCACGTTACGAAAGCAGATTGGGGCTATCGGCGCCATTTTGTTAGCGTCACGCCTACGTCATGCCTCGAAGAAAATGGCGGAATGCCCAGAATAGCGGCTTGACGAGCGAGACGGCGCAAATACCAAGTGCGCAGCAAGCGTTTGCGCACGCCGGATGGTAAACAAAAAAAGCCTTTTGCCCTCGCCTTGTCGGTTGCGGCAACTTAAGGCGCAGCAGCATGCCATCACAACGAAGTTCTCGTCCCTAACACGTTTGATCCTTTTGAGCGTACAGCACTTTCGTCGCACAGGCCTGAGAATGGCGGTCGGATCGCGCTAGAAAGAAAAAATATATATACAGAAGCGAGACGCGTGCTTCCGCGTGAAACGGATTGGTCAATAGGGGAGCGGAGGAGGCTGGGGTGACAGGAAGCGCCGAGGAGGAAACGCCGGGGTGCGCGCGGTGGCGACAATATCTAAGAATCGCGCTACTTTTTTTATAGAGGGGTTTTACATCGAAAGCGTTGTGCGCGCCACAGGTATCCGCTTGCGCGACGCAAGCGCCGGTGCTGCCATCTCTTGTTCACTTCGCTGCTTACTCGCACCGCGAGAGGATAAAGTGCCTATATAGGAAAAGTACCGCCATCCTTTGATCAACGCCGCTTTTTTCTCTTCTGTACCTCCGATTGGGCGATGATAGCGCGCGCTTTCACTTATTTCTATTGTTTTTTTCGCCTCGAAGCCATGTTGTAAGTCACTCTACGCAGCCGCAGTCGCCGCTGGCGGCGGCAGCGCGCGCCCGGCCTGAAAGCTCCAACGGGGACTTTCTAGGGGCGACACCGTCGACTTGCTTCCGCAATATGGGGTGGATCGCGCGGATCGTAATTCACGCGGATCGTCGCACCACAAATTATGGCGCAAAACCTCTGCAATGGCGGCCCAGCGCAACGTCACGCAACGTCAAATTGACGTTTACGAAACGGCCCTTCCTGTGACCCTCTTCACGGGATATTCTTTCAGCCAATCAAAAAACTGACATCCAGCTATCTTGGAACGCCACCACATATTCGAGAAATCGCAGATGCATTGCACGGGCTTCTGCACGCTACAGTCCACTTTCTTTTTAAAGCGCTAAAGTCGCAGTATAGGTGACAAAAAAGTACTAGTCGATAAAATTTGCAGCTCCACGTCATGTTTCGTCATTCTGATGAAAACGCAAAATTGCATTTTGCAAAACCTCCGTTTCCCGGCACAAATTTCTAAAACACGTGACCTCTCGACAGTCAATGCGAGAGTGAACATGGCGGATAATGGCGGTCGTGCAGCCACCATGCGTGTCGAGAATAGAGCCTCAGGTGTCATTGTGTTGTTCGGCAGCAATTTCTCTATGGCAATAGCGTCGAAGTCAAGAGATGACAACGTGCGCTCGCAGGGGTAAAGTCCCTATATATATTATAGGAAAAGTACCGCCATCCTTTAGTCAACGCCGCTTCTCTCTCTCCTGTATCTCCGATTGGACAATGATAGCGCGCACTTTCACTTCTTTATATTTTGTTCTTTTTTCCGCCTCAGAGCCATGTTGAAAGTCACTTATGCGCAGCCGCAGTCGCCGGCGGCGGCCACGGCGCGCGCCCAGCGTGAAGGCTTCAACGAGGACTTTCTAGGGGCGACACCATCGACTTGCTTCCGCAAGCAAAAAGTAAAAACAAAAAAAAAAGAAAAAGAAAACAAGC
>NW_023606276.1:0-40001 GCF_013339745.2 Dermacentor silvarum
GCTAGTCGTAGGATTCCTGCTAAGTAGGCATAACTGCACTACTGCTCGGCTTCAATTCTGCAATCGGAATATGTCCCCTAAAGTGAATAATTAGAAGGGTAATTAGTGAATTTATTAAATTATTCATCTCAACATCGCGATTTGTCGCGCAAGTAACATCCGCCTCAACAGGCCGAAATGCGCTATGCTCCATGCGATAAAAAATGATAAAGAAACAATTAGACATTATAGAAAAAAAACATCAGGTCTAACATCTCAGGTCCTACAGTTGAATTGAAATTAAGCTGAGTACATGAGAGGACGACGACGAAGTGTCTTCTTAGTAGGACGCTTCTCTCTGTGTTCTCTGGTTTCTGGCGAAATCTCCGGAATTTCCTGGTGCCTCGGCTACCCGTCTTGTGGCCATGGACGCGGAGCCTACCAGAGGCCCTCCAGGCCAGAGGTCATCACGGCCGCCCTTCACGAGGAAGAGAGACAGCATACTCAGCGACACCGAGGACACTGAGCTATACTTTGTGTCGGGTGATGACTCATCGGATGATAGCTTCATCTCTGTCCGCAGAAAGAGGGCCAAAAGGAGGACCGTCAACGCGAATGCATCAACGCAAGCGAGCACGGCGACTCTGAAGTTAAGTCCTGAACGCTGGCCTCACGCCATCGTGTTCGTGCCCGAGGAACCCTCAAGCAACCTCCGATTGCTGAACAGGCAAAAACTATCTGTTTTCTTGGAAGCGGTCGTGCCGAATGAAATTAAGGACATTCGGATAAATACGCGCAAAAATGTCCTCGCAATCGTTGTTTACAACGGGAGTGCGCTCGGAAAACTGCAGCAAATCTCGGAGCTAGGACGCATCAAAGTGCGTTCCTATATCCCGATGCACGATGCCTCTACAGCAGGTGTAATTTATGACATCTATGTCGCCATTCCCAACGCGGACTTGCCTGTTCTCGTCAAACCAGCAAATGATGGTGTTTTCATCACGCGTGTGAGCCGCCTTGGAACTTCGCGCTGCGTCAAACTGATTTTCAAAGGAGATTGCATACCATCGCACGTCAAAGTCGGACACTTCCGACACCCTGTTAGGCCATTCGAACAAAAGCCTCTTCAATGCCATCAGTGATTTAGGCTTGGACATGTCGGGGGGGGGGGGGGGGGGGTCTGTCCAAACTCGTTACTGTGTCCCCGGTGTGCTGAGCCTCACGCGGAGGACACTTGCCAGGCTACTGTCCTAAAGTGCAGCAACTGTAATGGTTGTCATGCTGCCTCGTCTCAGGACTGCCCTCGCATCAAGAAAGAGGTCGCAGTTCTCAAGCAAATGGTTCGGGACAATTTGTCACACAGGGAAGCTGCTGAAATGATCCGGCGTCGTCGTCGGCGTCACCGAACCTCCTCAAAAAAGGCAGAGAAATGAAAGGAGAGTGGCCCTTCCATTGCAGCACCCACAGTCTCCAGTCAGGCCACAAAGGGGCTGAACAGCACAAGAAATTCAGCTGAAAGGAACCTTTCTCAAGAAGAATGGCCTGCGCTTCCGAGCCAGCAACTTCCCAAAGAACCACAAACTGTCAAGCCCGCTCGGGAGCCTACTCCTGCCACTGATGACATGCCCAAAGCAGATCTTCAAGTCATCGCAATGCTGCGTCCCGCCATTCGAGTGATTCTTTCGAACATTGGAACCACGTCTGCTTGAAGTGCACTGAAAGTACTGGATGCCTTAAGCCCAGTGCTTGAATCACTCGAATAGAGACATGGCCAACCATCACCCATCCTTTCGAGAAGAAGTCAAGGAAGCGTCAATCATCCAGTGGAACGCAAAAGGACTAAAGTCACGCCTTTCAGACTTTCGTCAATATGTATGTACTAATTTGCTCCCAATCATTGTCATACGTGAGCCTAACATGTCAAAACCAGTCAGACTATCGGGATACGAAGCTGTAATGTCCACAACAACTGGTGCATGCAGCAATGTCATCGTTTTTATTCGTCGAGAACTTACGTATGTTCGCCAGCGGATTCCGCCTCACGATGGCAATCAATATGTTTGCCTAACAATCAAAACGGGCGAAGTCATGTTTACATTTGTAGGCGTCTATACAGGTTGTCCCAGCTATCACGCACCACGATTTAAAAAAACACGAACGGCGTTACGCGAACCAAACCTAGTGCGTATTGTTTCCAGTACAGTGGAGTAGCCGCCAGTATTTTTTTCGTTACTAAGATTTAATTAATTAATTGTAATTAATTATCTAACTCAAGAAGTACTCTCCTAATTATCAAAGTGTCAATGAGAAAGTTGTAAAGCAACATGAAAAAGTCCCGATACAGCTTTCTGTTGCTCAATACGTGCTACATATATGTGTTTTTTTCGAGTGTGAAAGAAGCCCGCGATTACACACAGAATTGCCGCACGACCCGCCGCTCGAGGCACTTTGCGTGTATTCGCGGGCTTCTTTCATGCTCAGAAAAACTTTTGTGTAGCACGTATTGAGCAACGGAAAGCTATATCGGGAGTTTTTCATGTTGCCCTACAACTTTCTCATTGGCACTTTGATAATTAGGACAGTACTTCTCGAGTTAGATATATAATTACAATTCATTAATGAAATCTTAGTAACGAAAAAAATACTGGCGGCTACTCCACTGTACTGGAAACAATACGCACTAGTTTTGGTTCGCGTAACGCCGTTCCTCTTTTTTTAATCGTGCTGCGTGATAGCTGGGACACCCTATATATCACCTTTAACTAATTTTGATTCCAAAAGATTAGCGAACATCCTGTCGGTGTGTCCTGCTCTATATGTCATCATCGGAAATTTTAATGCGCACCATATGGCATGGGGAAGCACAAGGACAAATGCAAGAGGACAAAGACTAGCAAACTTCGCCTGCAACCACGGCCTTTCACTCCTGAATGACGGCAGCCCAACGTTTATACGAGGCGTGAATTATGTCAGCTGTCTTGACCTAGCTTTCGTCTCCAGCTCGCTCACAAGATGTGGTAAATGGTTTTTGGATATCGAGACACATGGGAGTGATCACATTCCCACGTACCTTATCATCAAAGAGATGTCCAGGTCCTTCCCACGGAACACCATTCGATTAATTGATTGGACTAGATTTACTTCTGCCATCGAACATGCTTGTCGAGATGGCTTGTCCTCTGGATTAGAGGAAACAATCAAGTGTGCAATGCGAGACGCCACACGTACGGTCACGGTTTCGTCGAAGCACACGGATTTGGATATAAAGTTGGAGCGGCTTCGTGCGCTCCGTCGTCGTGCGGAGCGGCGATACCGGCGTGCAAAATCCATTGATGACTTTAGGACAGCCAGACGACTCCAAAAGAAAATTCAACGTCGCATGGATAGATTGACATCACGACATTGGACAATGTTTTGCCAGTCACTAGAACCCGGAAGCCACTTTCCCAGATCTTGAGAACCGTACGTGGTCTGCGTTCCCTTCCTGAACAACGCTTCCCGTTCAAAGCATTGGCGCTCTTCAGAGGCCGCTAGATGTTGATGTTGCAGAAGAGTTTCGTGCAAGGATCGTTGGCCAAGCAATCGGTCCAGGCTCTCCAGCCCCCAGTGACATCCCCGTTTCGCGTGACTGCCGCATGGATCTTCCTTTCACAATGGAGCAACTTGAAGCGGCTCTTGCTCTATGCAGGCGTTCTTCATCCCCGGGACCAGATGGAATATCCTACCGCGCCTTGAAAAACCTGAGTGAATGCACACGTAGAGAACTGTTAGATCTCTACAAGGTATCCTGGCAAGATGGCATGGTTCCCGAAGAATGGAAGACAAGCCGCTTGGTTCCTCTCCTGAAGCAAGGCAAGTCCCCACTTGAACTCACCTCATACCGCCCAATAGCGCTGGCCAGCTGTGTGGGAAAGATAATGTAAAAGATGATCCTTGCCCGCTTGGAGTGGTACCTGGAACACTACAACATGTTCCCAAATTGCATGGCTGGTTTTCGTCGAGATAACTCATCAATAGATAGTGTTGTTTATCTCGCTACGTATGTCCAACATCAAAAGTCATGCAAAAGATTATCTGCAGCTTTGCTCTTGGATGTCAAGGGAGCATGCGATAACGTATCTCACGAGGCTATCCTCGATGCTCTTGAGATGGTTGGCTTAGGTGGTCGAGTTTTTCAATGAATTTCTCATTACCTTTTTATGAGATCGTCCTTTGTGCGTACCGGCGATGGTCAAACCGTACGACACCACACCTACCGAGGCGTCCCTCAAGGCGGAGTACTAAGCCCCACCCTATTCAACCTCACACTCATTGGTCTCGTTGAACATCTGCCAGCAGCGATCAAGATATCAATGTACGCAGACGACATATGTATATGGACTTCAGGTGTGACACGCCCTCAGATACGTGCAAGACTTCAAAAAGCTGCTACACTGACAGCTATATACCTCCGCAACCAAGGTCTTGAAATCTTGTCAAACAAATGTGCACTGGTGGCATTCACCCGCAAACCAATGACACCCTATGCCATCTCTATAAATGGCCAGATAATTCCTTATGAGAAGATTCACAGACTTCTTGGTATAATCATTGATAGAGATCTCTCATGGAGTCCGCACGTGACCTACTTGAAACAACGTTTGACAGCAATCTCCAAGCTTTTCAAGTTTCTGGGCGGAAAGACTTGGGGAATGTCAGTACATGCATTGTTGGAATTGTACAGGGCTCTTTTTCTGGGCTTCTTGAGATACAGTTTACCCGTACTGACCAACACTTGCCAGACAAACCTTCGTGCTCAACAGGCTATTCAAGCTCGCGCTCTAAGGATTTGTCTTGGTTTGCCGAAATGCACATCAACAGTGGCGACTATTGCAATCGCCCCGGACCAACCCATACAAACGCACATTGCGGTGCAAGTGTTGAGAGTGCACATTAGGCACTTTGCCCGGGCCCGTTCCCATCATCTGGCAACACTACCGCCAGAAAGGCCGCAGGCATCATTTTGCACTCTGATTTCGGAGTATTACACTCGCCTTCCATCAGGCTTCTCCCCCGCAACTAAGCCATGGATTCCTCCATGGTGTTTGGATCGACCTGCAGTGCACCTCACCGTACTATAGGAATCAGGAAGAAATCTGAGCTGTCATCACCTGCTCTTATACAACTCACTCTGCTCCTTTTGCACGAAAGGTAGGCCAATCACGTACATATTTATACTGACGGATCGCCAACTCTCCAGTGTTCCTCTGGAGCTGTGGTATTTCCAGCGAAAGCCACCACCATCAGTTTCAAAACGTGTCACCCAACGACATCGACGGCTGCGGAACTTGCCGCTCTTCGCGCTGCACTTCGTCTCGTCAACCAAGAACAACCTCGAAGATGGTCAATATTTAGTGACTCGAAGGCAGCACAGCAGTCTTTGCTATCATCCCTGCGACGTGGACCACACGAACAACTGGTATTCGAGATTAGAGAACTAATCCATACCTTGATTGAGAAAGGACACCACGTGACATTTCAGTGACTTCCAAGTCACTGCGGTGTCATAGGAAACGAACACGCCGATAACGCTGCTCGGTCGGCTCTTCAAGGCGACGAAGAGGAACTAATACCGTTATCAAGGGCAGATGCCGCTCGAAAACTTCGAATGCTCACCCGGGATATCACGTTCTCCCCGTGGAACGCAGGAAGTTTTCGAAGCAACCGGCTGCACAACTTAGACTCCTCTCTACACCTTTGCATCCCAGCTGGACTCTGCCATCGAGAAGCTACCTTACTTTTTAGAATATGGCTAGCCGTGGCCTTTACTAAGTCTTTTGCATTCAGAATCGGATGGGCCTACGACGCCTCGTGGGATGACTGTGGTAGCGAGGAGACTCTTCAGCACCTTCTCTGTGACGGTCCTCGCTACAATTTACAGAGACGATCGCTCGTACCTGCGATAGCGTTTTGACCAAAGACCTCTAACAGAGGAACTTATTTTAGAATGCCGACATCACAAGCCATCGCAGCGCAGGGCGACGAGGGCACTGCTGCAGTTTTTAAGGGCAACAGACTTAGACAAGCGGCTGTAGCCCGGACAAACGTTTATAGTGCTACAAGTGCTACTGTGCTGTGCCACCTGTGGCCGAGTGTGATTGTGTATCTGTGTTTCTTTATTTCTCTATCTCTACTTTCCTGTCACTTTACCTCCCCCTCCCCTCTCTCCCCAGCGTAGGGTAGCAAACCGGATCTTCCCATCTGGTTAACCTCCCGGCCTTTACCCTTTCTTCTGTCTCTATAAGCTGAGTACATAACATAGTCCGAAATACAAAACTGCTTAGAAAATAAATATATTTTGAAATCAGCTTTAGTTATGTCAAGAATAATAATACTGTAAGAAATTGTTTCATTCAAAGTTATGCCTAACCAATTTGCTATGCTCTCATAGCCATTACTATGTAGTACAGAAAGGCACTATTCAGGTCGCCTTGTTCCGGAAACTGTATACTTTTTCGGGAGCACTCGTTAGGTTGCACAGTGACATAAATTACATGTTATTATTTATTTTAAATTTATTTTATACCTGAGAAATTCTTATGCTTGTACAAATGAATGAAGGGTAATGTGCTGTTAGTAGGAAATCGATGACGCGAGTGTGCATCCCATGGATACGTTTATTTGACGAACAGCTGTTTTCTGTGGTCTGTACAAATTCTGTATTTATTTATATGCGACGTCGTACTCCAGACAAAGGAGCACCTGGGCTGAAAAAAAGCGAGTTGTACAATAAAGGCTTCCCAGTTGTACATATCGAAAGTTACAACTATTATAGGCATGTTAAGAAGAATGTGTTTGATGTCTGCCTTCCACATATGTGTTAATTGAACATTACGCCAAGAGCTTTTCCACCGCTGCGCCTAACTGTACGTCCCTTTTTTAGGCTAGATCAGCGGCTGGCTTGGTCTCCAGCTGTTAAGCAGTGTCTCGTTTTCGCACATTGTTGTCGCTGCACCTGCATCTTGTGCGATTTGCTCAGGGTGCGAGCGAGCGTCCCCACAACTCCATGCTCACAGCGACGTGGTTTGTCTCCCATAGCATCCCGCCACGTTCTCCTCCATCCCTTTACCATAGTCGCATTCGGGACAGGTGGGATAGGGCTCAGAACTGCCCTATACAACATCGCTGTAAGCACAACAGCCCTTGGAGTGCACAGTGATAGCTGGGTCAATATAATGTAGTGATTCGTATAGCTGATTTATATTGCTTTCTTATCATCTACCATGCACGATCGGCTGATCATGGCTGATCAGTCGGAGCACCGCTCGGAGCACTCACTAAGCGTAGAAAGGAAAAGAATTCGAATATATAATTGAGGCAGTACTCCAGCCCAGGGCTCTGTAGCGAATGTAAAGCGTAGTCTGCAACCTTATACTGTAACATCTGCAGAAGTACGATTACCTAGAAGCCTTCTGCTTCTGTCCAGCATGAATGACGCTGATTAATAATGATGTAAATTAAGGTTTAGACATGAAATATTACTTCCTGGTTCATTATTTTCTTCTTTTTCTTCCACTGCTGCCACATGTGCTCTTTTTATCTAGTGTGAGTTTCACGTACATATCCTATACAGCGGCAGCCTATCCCGCCTGAGTACAAGGAGTGTTTAACGGACATTTATTTACTCTAAGGCCTCAGGTAGCGTCTGTTATTCTCGTAAGCGAAGAGATTTGGAGATGAACTTGCGTCGGTTCACGTCAAATACATTACCAGCCGAGCAGCCTAATCGGAGAATCTCATGCGCCAGTAACAAACGTGGAAAAGGTTTGCTGCTCAATAAGTGTACCACTACCCCTGCCAAACCAGCTGAACAAAAACGAAAAGAACGAATCTGCCCCTATTTCTGCTCACGTGGAGGGCATATCTTTGGTTTAGCAGTCCGCGAGCCGCATTTACCATTCCAACAACTCGCCTCAGTCATTCACTCTCGGCTATGCTTGCTTCGCCTGCTCACCACACAGAGTGATGTTGTTTTTTTCTAAGCTGAGCGTTCGCAATGTTTTGGCATGCCTTAAAGAGGACTTGAAGCAGTATTAAGCGCCGATTTCATTTTCCATCTCAAGAATCTCTAATTTCAGAGCTGTTTATATATTGCCGCAAAGAATTCGAAACAAATACAGAGCATCAATAAGATTTATGTTCGAAGGTATATTCACGAACACCGGGCTGTGCAGGTATTACTGTTTTATGCAATATGAAGAAGTATAGAAAAAAATGGACTGATTTCGCTGCTATTGTTCGAGCTCTGAACGCAGCAATGCGTTATTTAGCTAATCTTGCGCTCAGTTTTGAGGATGATAATATACATTCCTCGTACACGATCTGCGTCGTCGCTTTTTCCTTGTATGGTTCAAAAAAATGTATAACGTTGACGTGCGTGCATTACTCCCGCAACGCATGATCGCAAACTGGCAGCTCTCCTGTCCGCTCCTGCCCGACGTGAGCGGAGCACACGCGTTATACACTGCTCGTGTCGTTTTAATAAACGGCGGCCTTGCAGGAACAACAACGGCACAGTAGTAACAAACGCTGACAATTTATTCGCCCCCCCTCCCCCTATCCTCTCTTCCACTCGTAAAGAATTCAATTTCGGCGGTGCGCCGATGAGTGACGGCTTTCTCTGCGAAATGCAAAGCGCCGACTCTATTCCGCAGAGGCAGCCGCCGCCGACAAGTCTGTCGCACCATGAAAGCGAGGCAAATTTGGGAGTGGGAGGGGGTTGGATCTCTGGCGGCCCCCGAGGCCACCCTGGGGCCACGAGGGGAGGAGAGAAGGGCCTGCCGAATTGAACGGCGAGGAGCAGTGCGGCTGCGCCGCGTGATTAAATTTCAAATACTTTGAGCGCTTCCCCGTAGAGCTTCGCGCTTCGGCGCTCCTCTGGCGTATGCTATACCTCCGTCGTGTTCCCTGAAAGAATGGAAAAAGAGATTTGGACGAGAGGAAGACGAGGGTCCTCGAAAATTAAGGCACCTCGCTAGGCGGTCGCGCTCAACGATCCTGCGAGCATCAACTCCGCCGGCCAAACGCTGGACCCGAAGAGAGACCGAAATACTATAGCCATGTGAGAAGATTGCACTTCGTTTTGCTGGTGGATGAGCAAATATATATATATATATATATATATATATATATATATATATATATATATATTTGGTAATGAATGCAGTTCAATCGGAAGTTGAACGCTCATATTCAAGCTTACATGCTTAGTGGATGCCGAAAGAGTTCGTACTTGCACACTAATGCTCAACTATACATATCGAAGGTGATTACCTTCAGTGAAATAATCTATTGCTGTACGCGATGGCCCAGATAATAATTTGCGGTAAATATATCTAAAGTGGCAAAGAAAAACTTTTATGTTTGACAAAAAATTATGGAGTTTTACGTGCTGAAGCCACCATCTGATTATGAGGCACGCAGTAGTGGGAGACTCCAGATTAATTTTGGACCACCTGGGGTTCTTTAACGTGCACTTAAATCTAAGTACACGGGTGTTTACTGCATTTCGCCCCCATCGCAATGCGGCCGCCGTGGCCGAGATTCGATCCCGCGAGCTCGTGCTTAGCATCCCAACACCATAACCCATAAGCAACCACGGCGGGTCTTTGACTAAACCTTAGTAGAAAATTATTTTGTCGGGAGGCTGCTTGAGTAGGCGCATATACAGTTAATTAGCTTTTTTATCCAGTTGGTATTTCTCATCTGTTATAGTAATTTGCCCGAATAGAAGTCACATGGAGTAGGAGAAAGAAGCTTCCAACCTCCCCACTTGATCCCCAAGGTAAATTTATCTTTAAATTTATTTAATATAGTGTAAAAAGTCTATTCGACGTTTAGTAATAAAGGACATAGATGAATTAGCGAGAGGGACTCATCAACTGAATACTAAACATCAGGGAGTAGCAAAAGGGGCTGAAGGCGCAAGAAACAACCTTAAATACTACTATTTCGACAAGTGGAATACTGGTTTTGCTCGTGGCCGCTGCGCCGGTGGTTATAGTATGCGGTGATAAACAGAACATCATGCTTAATTCTGCTTGCATTTGTCTCGCGTTTGAGCAATTACATGAGTGCTGACGTTTTATTAAACTCATCGGAGGCCGATATGTATATTTTTGACTGGGTGTGCCAAACACGACTTCTGTTAGCCATCCGCACAGAACCAGAGATGAACCGCATTAATCGTTTGACATCAATATAGACAGAGAGACAGAATAAAGGGGAAAGGCAGGCAGGTTAACCAGAGGGGAAGGTCCGCTTTGCTACCCTACGCTGGGGAGAGAAGGGCGGGGGAGGTAAAGTGATAGGGAAGTAGAGATAGAGAAAGAATGGGAGCACAGATACACAATCACAGTCGGTCACTGTCACCGCATAGAATCACTGCACAGCACAGTAGCACTTTTAGCACTGTAAACATCAGTTCAGGCTACAGCCGCTTTTCCTGTTCTGTAGTGTTAAAACTGTAACAGAGCTCTCGTCGCCCTCCGCTGCGATGTCTTGTGATGTCGGCATTCTAAAATGGTTTCTTCGTTTTACGGTCTTTGGTCCAAGCGTGCTAACGCGCTTGCGAGCGATCTCCTCTGTAAATTGTAGCGACGACAGTCACAGGGATGGTGCTGAAGAGTCTCCTCGCTACCACAGTCATTCCACGAGGCGTCGTCGGCCCATCTGATTTGGAAAGCAAAAGACTTCGTAAAGACTAGTCCTAGCCGTATTCGATAAAGCAGGGTAGCTTCGCGTCGGCAGAGGCCAGCTGGGATGCGAATGCGTAGAGAACAGTCTAGGTGGTGCAGCCAGTCGCTTTGAAAACTCCCTGTTTTCCACATGGAGAACGTCATGTCGCGGGTGAGCACTGAAAGTTTTCTAGCGGTATCTGTCCTTGATGATAGTATAGACTCTTCTTTGTCACCTTGAAGAGCCGATCGAGCAGCGTTATCGGTGTGCTCGTTGCCTATGACGCCGCAGTTACTTGGAAGCCACTGAAATGTCACGCGGTGTCCTTGCTCAGCCAAGGTATGGATGAGCTCTCCAATCTCAAATACCAGTTCTTCGTGTGGTCCGCGCCGCAGGGCTGATGGCAAAGACTGCAGTGCTGCCTTAGAGTCACTGAATATGAACCATCTTGAATGAATGAACGGTTCATTTATTTCTGTAGACACGTATAGAAAAACGAAGCGAAGCTAAAGGCCATTCTGGCTGAGGGGGCTTCGCTACGAGGTAACATAAGTGACATTAGAACATACAAAAATGAAATTTAGCATACAGTGCTATTAAATCTAGCATTATACAAATATGAGTAGCAACAAAAGTACATAGACATACAATAGACATACACATCGGAGAAAGTATGATGGCAACAACATCTTTGTGTGCGACATATGCATACAAAAAGAAAAGTAATAAAAGAAGAGAAAAACATGTAAATGGAAAACCAGGATTATAAACCAATAGATCTGAGCATTTGGAAGCATTCTATACATGATGTGCATGAACTACACATAAGCCAATAGACATCATTAATAGTGCATACACGGTAGTGTCAACTGCCTACATTAGTCCATTCACAAAAAGTTTTTTGATATGGTGTTTGAACTGTGTTACAGATAGGTAAAAATTGATGTTTTCACCGACACGATTTAGAAGCACAGGCATGCGATATTTAGTTAGGTCCCTACCCTAACCTGTCCTTGTGGCAGGTACCTGAAGTCGTTGTTTACGACTTCAGGTACCTGCCTTGTCTCACTTTGAGTATACAGTGTTTTGCAAACAGTGCATTGCTAGGCATTTCCCTCGGGTCACCGTAATAATTTTCAAATGGGCGGATCACTTTTTTTTGCAGAACTTCTCATTTGTTTAAGTTCTTTTCACTTGTACCCCATACAAGCGTGCTATAGGACATGCGCGAGTAAAAAAGAGCGTGATATACGTTCTTTTCAGCCGAAGTGGTACGAATAGATTTATTTTAAATATGCACCCAACAATCTTGCTGAGTTCTGTCAACACGAGTGTTCCAGGACATATTTTCTTGGAACCATACTCCAAGAAATTTTTGTGTTTCAACCTGCTGCAGCTCCTGGTTCCTAAACATGATAATGTTGTCTCTGCACGGCTTGTTGATAGGCTTAAATACTATGTATATGCTCTTAGCTACATTAAACGTGAGCTTATTTTGATGCAAACATTTCTCCAATTTACGTAGGTAGTCATTTACCTCAACCTCAAGGTGCCTGAGTGACCTACCGGTAAAAAATGTGTTAGTATCAACGGCGTAAATAATCAACTTAGGGGAGTTTCGAATGTTACAAAGATAATTGATGCAAATTATAAAGCAGGGGGGCCGTAGGATTGAATCCTGAGGTACACCATTTTTTTTTTACAATTTTCATTGGTGAGACCTCATTGCCCACCTGAATGTATTGTTTTCTATTGGTGAGATAACTTTTTATTAGTTCTGATGTGACTCCTCTTACTAGAATGTCATGTTTTACCGTGTCAAAAGCCTTTTTCATGTCAATGAAAAGGCCTATACTGTACGATTTGTTTTCCATGTTCTTAAGTATTTCTTCTTTGGTATGTAGTAGTGCCAAGTCTGTAGACTTGCATTTTTGGAACCCATACTGTGCTTCATTTTTTATGTGGTGCTGTGTGAAAAAGTTCTATAGTCTAGTGTGTATGACCCCTTCAAATACTTTTGAAAGAATTGGTAAAACCGATATCGGTCGGTAGTTCGATAGTACATCCTTAGCACCCCCTTTAAGATTGGGCAAACGCGGACTACGTTGAGATCGGAAGAAAAGATGCCAGTTTCTAACGTAGAGTTCAGTGTATATGTAATAGTATGCGAGATTAGTGGTGCCACATATTTTAGAGGGCTGGCTTTTATTCCATCAACGCCAGCAGAAACATCATCACTGATCTTTCTAATTAGCTCTTGAACTTCATAAGGAGTTACAGGAGTGAAAAATAGTGAGTATGGTAGACGCTTTCTGTTCGCAATAGGCGGATCTGTTCCACCATAAGTTCTATCCATGTAGTCACCAGCATTAACAAAATATTCATTCATGGCTGTTAGTGCTTCGGCATCTGTCTGATCGTCTGCAAAAGCAGCGACATCAATGTGACTTTTTCTCTTATATTCTGTTAAATTATTTAACTCATTCCATATTTTCCTAGGGTTATTGTAAATTCTTTCAAGTTTGTTTTGGTATTAGGAAATCTTAGCTTGCTTGATGTCGGTGCTTAACTTGTTGCGGTAATCATTCAATTCCACGGGAAGTGATATATCCCGAGATGTAGCGAAAGCGTGGCACATTTAATTTTTTTGTTGTATTCTGTCATATAATACGTTGTTTATCCATGGCTTGCGTATCATTTTCTTCTGTGAGGATTTGTATGTTATTGGAAAAGCATGGTCATAAATGGTTTTCAGAATTTGAAGAAATAGGTGATAAGCTCGGTTTGTATCGTTTTCTAAGCACACTATATCCCAGTTTGTCGACGCAACTGCCGCGCGAAAACGATCTAACGCGACTTTGTTTATCTTGCGATAATTGATACTTGATATATTGACAGGAGAGAAAAAATAGGCAGGTGATCGCTTACATCAAGTGATAGTAGGCTCGAGAGCCATTTTCCACTTGGAACATTTGCGACACTGATGTGAAGTAGCGACGAGGTCTTGTCCGATATGCGGCTAGGCTTTGTTATCGTTTTGCGCATGCGTAAGAATCGAAAATTGAATGAAGTTGTTTGTAACTGGGAGAATCACCCATCATGTTAATGTTGACATCGTCAATTACCAAGGACGGCAGGCACATGGAGTGTAACTTTTGCAAGAGAGTATCAATATAGTAAAAAAAAAAATCTTGCTTTTTACCAGTTGGTGGCCGATAAACCACCGCAACAATGTTTTCTTAATCTTGACCACAAGGCATTCTATGCACGATGAAATGCTCGTAATATCACTGATTATTTCATGATTACGTTGTTCTCTGACATATATGGCGACCAGAAAGACGTACTAAACCGTTGTACGTGTAACCGGCAAAGCTTGGTGGAAAGTTACTTGGTGTTTACCAGGTTTCAGAGAAAGTTAGCACGTCAAATTTTACTTCCAAAGAATTTAAAAAATGTCAAGATTTTCTTTTTGTTCTTTATACTTCGAGTGTTTATAAGGACGACGCTAAATGTATGCAGACTTTGGGTAACCAGTTTGTTGAAACCACTGATGTCGTAGTACTGGCTGCTGTTTCCATCCATTTTGAGATCAGAAAGGCTATGATTATTGTGTTGATTTGATTAATTATGTAGTCATTTTTGCAGTATCTGTGTGCTCGACAATTCTGAGAACCTCAGACATACCCGCCGTGGTGGCTCAGTCAGCTAAGGCGCTGCTGCTGAGCACGAGATCACGGGATCGAATCCGGGCCGCGGCGGCCGCATTTCAATGGAGGGGAAATGCAAAAACGCCCGTGTGCTTGCGTTCTAGTGCACGTCAAAGAACCCCAGGTGGTCAAAATTAATCCGGAGCCCTCCACTACGGCGTGCTTCATAATCAGAACTGGTTTTGACACGTAAAACCACAGAATCAATCAACCTCAGACCTCCGTTTTACGCGCAAAAACCTTTCCACCAGTTGTCCACACGAACTGCCAGTTAGTTTCTCGCTTTTTAGCAATTGCTACACCGAGCAGCATGCTCGCATGTTTAGTCAAGTGCTCATTCACGTATATGGGCTTTGATGATTTGAAACCTATATCTTTTGCAGATGATCTTATATCTTATATCTTATATCTTTATTTTTTGCAGAAATCTATATCTTTTTCGGCTGGTGGCTCCTTTTGATGCTGAAGTTTTTTCTATTTTTTGTGTTTAATCGTGCATCAGCAACACCCAGCGCTGTTTGTGCGGGCCTTCAAGACTGCTGCTTTGCTGGGAGGCCCTCCCTGCGAAGCCTGCTATGGAGGAGATGGTGGTGGACCCGTCTAGCGGCAGGGACAGACCTCCCGTCGCAAGGAAGCGCCTCAGCTCCTCAGTGGAATCAGAAGCTGCCGATTCCGAATCTGACGCCAGGTCGGACGACTCGGATGCCTTTATACCTGCTAAGCATCGGCGTTCAAGACGGAAGTCTTCGACATCGTCATCAAGCGAAGCAACCATCATATACAGCAGCATCGTGACTACGACAGTAGCCTTCGTACCGGTCGACGTGATGGTAAGCCTGAATGCCATCTCCAAGCAGAAACTGCATGATTTTTTCTTCAAACTGGCACCGGGTCTTATTCAAGAGGTTCGAGTGAACCCAAGGAAAAATATCATTGCCGTGGACACAACAGATGAGAAGACGGTGCAAACTCTACTTGGTCTGTCTCAACTCTGTGGTGTTAACACGCGGGCTTACATACCACAGGGCGCGGATGTAACAGCTGGCGTCATATCTGATGTTGACCTCGAACTTGAAGAGGACGTGTTAAAAAGTATGATCGTTTGCACGCCACCATGCAAAATCATCAGCGTTCGACGGCTCGGCTCGTCAAAGTGTGTGAAGATTCTTTTCGACTGTGCAAAACTGCCTAGCCATATAAAGGCTGGACTAGTGCGATACCCAGTTCGGCCTTTCGTACCAAGACCCTTACAGTGCCGCAAATGTTTAAAGCTTGGTCATGTGCAGGGTTTCTGCACAAGTGCTGTGGTGTGTGCCAAATGTGGTCAAAATCACGACGCAAATTCTTGCGACAGTCCGACATCTCGGTGCCCGAACTGTAACGGTGAACACTTGGCAACAGACAAAGAATGTCCCACACTGAAGAAAAAACGAAAGTTCCTTAAAGAGAAAGCTAAGAAGAAGGCATCAGGAGAGAAGCCGAGTATGGCTAGAGGACAGAATAGACCATTGTCCTGTCTTACTAAGCAGCCACCCCAGCTCGTTGCACGACAGTAGTCCGGGTGGCTACGGTTATAAAATGCGCAGTTAAAGCTGTGCACCGGAAAAAAGAGACGGGGGCGTAGGACGACCTCTTTTTCCGATGAAGCGCAGTGTTTCCGTTTCTACATTTCTTCGTTTTAAGTATAAGGCGCACCCGCATATTTTCCGTAGACGTACCTCGTTGTATGTTGAAGAGCAATTATCTTGTCAACAAAAATTATCTTGCAGAAATTTACTTTCCTGCGTTTTACTTCTATTTTTTTCACACACCTTGTTCCTGAAGAAACAGTACTACAAAAAGGCATAAATGATACTCAATAATTACATACACAGATCGCACTACTCGAGTTCCGCGGTGTACGTTTGGTGTGTTCTTATTTCCTTGTTTCTACTCAGCCAATTCATTTTTTTGTGTGTGTGTTTTAATACAAAAGCTCTTGTTACACAGACACATTCTACATTGTGTTAAGTTATAAATTACAAGTTCTCTCCGTTCAGGCAATGCTCCGCGACACAGTACTTACTGCCGAAGGCCACTTATTTACGAGCATTCTGAGATTACCACAAAGGAGAGCACAATGGCACGAGAAAGGTATGACCAAAGCGTTTATGTTCCACAGGATATAGCGTAAGCACCTCTATTAAGCGTTTCTTCGTGAAGCACCAACTAAGTCAGTGCCGCGACTGACCTCAAGAGTTACCTGGGTCCGATTACCATATATAGGTGATGTAAACTTGGTTCATGTTACCCCTGATGCAGTTCTTCTATTCTTACATCGTACTTTCTGTATTTATCATATCGCATTTTCGGGAACAATGAATGAATGAAGGTGCGCTGACAGCAACACGCATTCCAAGCGCTCGCACGACACAGCCGTGTTCAAAACACCGCAGAGTGACTGCTTCTTGGCCAATGATAGCTGGGGACAGTGATAGTTCCTTGCAGCCTCTCTCTCTCTCTCTCTACCTCTCCCTGATATTTTTATTCCGTTTCTCTTTCCCCCACCATAGGGTAGAATCGAAGCATTTTTGGTGAACGTCCTAACCTTCCCTCTTCTTTCTTTTTATCTCTGATTTGCATAATTATACCCTTATGTTCTTATATGAGGTGATATATGTGAATCATTTCTGCAGGTTGCATTATTTGAGGACAGGACATAGCAGGAGCGCCATGGACAGGGAGAAGGCTTTAGACTGCATTGGACTTGGTTCACAGAATTTTCAAGTGATTTGCTACCTCGATTACGTTCCACACTAATTCTTACTCGAAGTGGCCACTGCAGAACAAGTGATATTTGGCCAAGATCTCCATAAAACATTTCGCCAGATCAGTCGCCAAAAGCACAGCTGTCGGTCATTACACTGCGAAAAATAACAATACGCCAGAACAACGCCCAAAACCAAGAAGTAAAGGTTTACTTCATAGCGAACTAGAATCAGGCCCAGCTGCAGGTGGAGGTTCCAAAAACGCAGACTTTTGTTTGCTAGACAGATCTAGTAAGTTTATGTGGCAGCCACCAAAGTCTGCCGGTTTCATATGCTTTTTAAATGATAACGGCGACTGACTACGGCAAATGACAACCACAGATGACAACGGCAAACAAGAATGGGCCAGGCTGCTGCGTCCGCAGGGTTGCTTTCAATGATGGCTAAGCAACATCGGTGGTGGCACTCTAACCTTTATCGACAGCGAGATAATAACTTTCCTGGCGCAGCAGCTGCTTTTTGGCGCAGTGGGTCTGAGTGAACGTCGGAGTACCATGTCCTGGTCACAATGCAGACGGGCTTGAAACACCATTTAGCGGAAGCAATGTACATACAACGCCACCAGCATGTGCAGCTTTATTTTTATTTTTTCATCATGGGCCATCGTACCACAGATGAGACACATACAGTTAGCTTGAAAGTACGGAACTTCCATCACTCCTCAAAGGTCGTTCACGGACTGGAAGATTAACCTGAATACCTAGCAGGCAACGAATGAGTGACTACAAGGGGAACACAAACGTCATCTTACGAAACTGGGCGTACTTAACGAGCCTAAACGTTCCTTCAACAGCAACGAATACATCCGAAGCGTTTGTCAAACAACCGACCGGCGGCCAGCGCGCTCTCAATCTTCTCTAAAAAACGCACGCCCTTCCCCAAAGCCAAGCTCCGCGGGCACCAGCACTGCTCTGATGGCAGCCACTCTGAGGCCCCAGCTGCCGGTACGCAAAGCGCATACCACGCTAAATTCTTCTCGGAAATAACAATGGGTTAGACGGCCGCCGCCTGCTGCTCGCGCTTGTAGGGCCGCCGAGCAAAAGTGGACGCCGGCCGCGCTAGCGCACACTGAGTTGGACTGCAGTTAACAGTCGAAGGTCGAAGCGGAGCCGTAAACGCGAACGAAGATGCTCGGCGAACGGGGGGGTGCATCCCCTCGCAGAGCGCCTAATTGCGTAATTTCCGCGTTTCGAAGCAGCCGTTCTTTGCCGCGCCTGCTTTTCAAAAGAGGTGGCAATTGGTCGGGCGTGCAACTTTCTCGTTCGTCTTCCCGCGCCGGCGTTGCTGGGCCCGCTCTGCCGGCTGCCGAAGCAGGTACGCGGAGCGAAGCAGCCTGCGACTCGTTCTCGTATGCTCTTGTTTTCTCGCACGTCGCGCACCAGTAGACAGAAGCGGGGATGTCATTCCTCTTCAAAAACAAGGCCGTATACACACACACACGCACACTCGCAAGGGATTCTCAAGGCCGGTACGGAAGGGGGGGGGGGGGGGGGATCCGCTGAGTGCACTTCAGCTTTGACACACACTGGCCAACACCGCTTCTCGGCTAGCCGCGTGCGGACGGTGCACGGAACGTCACCTCGCGGTACGCCGGCATTTGAGTGGGCCCTTGAATCGCGAATAGACGGGCAGCGCGCGAGCCTTTCTTGCGCTACGACTGCGTGACAGCTGGCGGCGGAAGATCCCAGTCTGACGCCGCTGAGCTAAGGCAACCAAGGCGCGCTATGGATGGCTTTTCGCTACTTCTTTCTTTTTTCCGAACTGCTTCCGGTAACGATGGTTTGTACCCCATTGCAACTGAGGGAAGTTGCTTGGCGCCCAGCGATGAAAGTATTTGGAACACAAAAAGAAAAGATTATGCGGATCTAACGTACATCTTGGAATCTATGGGAATGGGAAGCTTTCGTGAAGTGGTAATCAGATGATATAATATTGCCCATTTCGTTCCTGCGTCTTAGCGCGTAAGGAAACCGCGCGGCGCGCGTGTGCTGTCGAGCACTCATGCTACGCAAGTGGCACACGAGCAGATCATCTCAAAGAGTTAGTTGTCGTTGGCAAGCTAGAGGTGTGAATACGGACTGTGGACTAACGGTTAGAGCGTCGGCCTGCCGGGCTGGGCACAGAGGTTCGATCCCACCATCGGTCATGTGTTCATCTTTTCTAAGTTGAGCTTTCGGCAAGACAGCTGCAGCCAC
This sequence comes from Dermacentor silvarum, assembly GCF_013339745.2. Lineage (NCBI taxonomy): Eukaryota > Metazoa > Arthropoda > Arachnida > Ixodida > Ixodidae > Dermacentor > Dermacentor silvarum. The sequence goes on from NW_023606276.1 coordinate 19,408, forward strand.
AGTCAGGGAAGTCCGAAAGGGTTCGCAAAATTTAAGCACCGCTGTGAAAAATCATATCGAGCCACAAGGTTAAGAACCTATCCGCAAGCAACAGGGGTTGATAGTGGTGTTGTAATTAATTATACGAGCCAGTGTTGTGTTGTAAAAGCATGTTGCATGAAACTAAATCTTTCTTAGCAGAAACATTCGTGCCTTCGTGGTTCCACCCTCACCGTTGTCCTTGTCGACGGGACATTAAACTTTTCCCCAGGTGCATCAGTATATATACAAACCAGACACCATGCTTGCTTCTTTCAATGTACAAAATGTATCTGCACTTTCCTCACCAGTTCAGGGAATGCAGTACTTTCGTCCAAGATTTGAAAGCTCCACGTGCGCTGCCTGGATCGCGCTCTTGTGACAGACTTCTCGCGGGAACCAGTTCAGTCCGAGTTAACGGTTCTGTCAAAGTTGTATTTTGCAACGAGTCTTTTCAATTTAATTTCTTTTTCCAGTTGGTTTAAATCTGACACAAGAGGCTGAGTTATAGGTTCGAAGCATGGCGGTTGTCAGGGGAGATTGGTACAGGCTTGTAACATAATAATCCCTTTAGTTCTAATCCAGTTCTCTTAGAATGCGTTTTCCAACAAAAAAGGCACTTCTCTGGCCACCACTGTGATGCTATCGCACAATATTGCTTCCTGCTACAATAGAGATCATTGCGAAAAGAAATATTCAATTGCAATCATACGCACGCCTTTATCAAAACGTTTGACCGCTCCCCAAGAACGAGTGCTATGCTGTACTCGCATAATGTGATTTGCTGCTGCACCATGTATGACACTTTCGGCAAGTTTTTCTGAAAATGTAGCCAAATCGAAGATACTTTTTACGCAGCTACAGTAAAACCGATCGCCAAGGCATACCCTGTGTCCCTGCCCTGTCAATACACCTTCAGGGCCAACACTTTGTAGGCAATCTTGTGACGTCACGCTGATTTACCGGCGTGATTTGCCTTATTTACCTCATTTACTTGCCAAGATGTAACTCTAGTGGACATCTTACACGCTCCTGAATGTATACAATATTTTCAGAGCAGCGTTCGCACGCCCTTTGGTGTAAGATATTACACTCATTTGCAAGGCTGGAACACTTTTCAAGGGAACTATTCCGTAGTTCTCTTGAAAAATGCACTCGAACACGAACTAAGATAAGGTGCTGCTATATCCTGATCGATTTGCATCGATCAGCACATACCGATCAACTCCTTTAGTTTTGAGACTGTTCTCGGCAAGCACCGAGCAGGCATGGCCTTGACGGCTCTCGAATTTTCTCAGTGGTCACAAATTACACCGGCGGTGTTAGACTCGAGAGGCTGCTGCCTAATTATCCCCGACCTACATAGTTAGCGGTAAGTGCAGCGGAATTCGTAATGAAGCGGATCCTTCATTCTGCGAGGCACCGTATGACAGGTAGTCCGAGGAGTAGTTCGGTGACCTCGAGCCCCAATGACTTACAGGCGTTCGAAGCGTTTCCGTGGCGGCATACCTTTAGCGCGGTAGGGACATTCTATACTCGTGCGGAACTTCCTACGCGCTCGTCTCGTGGCTTCATGCATGTGAGTTTGGCTGCCAGCCATGGTGCCAGCACTGCATGGCTTATACCGGAGTCACACGTACACTTCTGATCACGATCGGAGCCGATCCGGATCGGATTTCTTGATCGCGATCAACGATGGTCACTTCTACACGTTCCAAAAATCTGGATTGAGTTATTATCGTCTGCTGATCATCGGCAACCCTCAGAACTGCATAATGCCTTGGTTACAAATTCACAGTTGCAAAATATGGTTACATTTGGACAATATTTCAATTTTACAGCTTACTATTGCTGATAAAAAGTTTTTAAACGTTATTTTATTCAGCTGTCTTCACTTTTTGTTTTTAGCGTTTTCGGAATACTGCGCTAGAGGGTGCAGACCTCCGCCTGCGATAGCGATCAAGGGGCCGGATCGCGACCGGATCTGAATCCCGCAAGATCACGATCGCAAATGACCGTATAGCAACACCCGATCATGATCAAGCTCGATCCGGATCGGCCCCGATCGCCATCACAAATGCATGTGTGACACCGGTATTAGATTATTCTAGTAACCCCGCCATGGTCACTCAGTGTCTATGGCTCCAGCCCCGACTCCCGGCCGGAGCTGGAGCCTTCAATTAAGGGCGAATTCAACATGTAATTTACGTGCACGTTAGAGAATCCCAGGTTGTGAATATTAATCCGGAGTCCACTACTAGGGCGTCTCTCACAGCCCAAAGTGCCGTTTCGGGACGTTAAACTTCCCAATTTAATTGTTAAACTATCTTATAGCAATAATAGACAACAATTTTTGCATAAAAAACGCCGTGAGTCTTCTTGGGTGCGTACATCGCGTGCATGAACAGTGTAGACTCCGAAAGCAAACATGGTAGTACTGTCCTCATTCTACAGGAACCAAGGACAACAAGAGCAACAGCAACAACAAAGCATCTCTGTGTGGTTGCGGGGGTAAAGCAGGCTATATGGTATCATAATAACTGCCTCCGGTAACAAATATACCTCGTGCACAAGAAAATATTTCTATCAGTATGCGCAAAAGCAAAGTACTGGAACACAGGGTCATTCTTCCGCTCTTTAAGGCACGTGCCTGAGAAACGTACAGACGTACATGCCTGAGAGTTTGAGAAATATGCCATTATTAGGTAGCCCAGCTACTTGGTTTAAGTCAGAATTTCCTGCCTTGAGCTAACGGCGTCTTGAAGAGATCATCATTTGCGGGGCTTTCACCAGGGAACTGTCCTTTCACGTCCTTTCATAAGTGTCGGGACATTAAGTGCCTGTACTAGCGTGTCAAAAGCAAAAAAAAAAAAAAAAGAAAAAAAGAAAAGAAAGAGGAGGAAGCACCGTCGACGCACGGTCATTTAATCCGTCTTTCTCGGTGGTTGCGCCGGAAACGTCATGCGCATAGCAGTACACGCATTGCTTACACTACTGCGCTTACCACTACACTCACCGTACTACATATGGTTGCAGAATTGCGCCCAAGAAATAAATTACATTATGATTTCATTCGGCGTACATTTGTCACAAGCACGTGGACAGCGTGCAGGCACGGCGGCGGAGAAACATCTTGATAATGCCACCGAGATTCTCCACGCGGCATCAGCCAAGCGACGCGCTGCAGCGCGTGCCGCACGGCAGCTGTGAAATCAGCGCAGACGATTAGCATTCCGGTGGCGCGTACTGCTCGGCGATGCACTTTTTTTCGCTGAAAGACGTGGGAGCCGTTACCACATCTAACCATCATCAAGAGGCAGATATAGTTAATTCCACGCCTACACCGCTCGCCACTGTCGTCGACAAGCGTCGTCCCGAGCACTGGCTGGCAGCGGCACTGCGTGGCACGCACACTTCCGGTGAGCGACAGAATGCAAATCGCGACCTCCTCTCGACCCCTTCCATCTGGCGACGAATGGGTGTCCGCTGTATAACGCACACAAGATGGGCAGCCTGTCCCACGATGGGAAGCCTCGAAGGCTCGCGTGCAGCACGGCAGCGCTCCGAACGAAGCAACAACGAACGAACGAGCACTATACGGAGGCTCGCTACGGGCTCGCTGCTACAGAGACAGCAGCGGCAGCGCGTCACGCCATGACGCGAGACAAGCGACAGCGAGCGAGCGCCAAACGCACCGTGGCCGAGTAACGCACCGTCCTCCCATCGTCAAACCGGTGCCACCCGGAGGTGGCGAGCGACAGCTCCGTTTAGTAAGGAATGGTTTATCGCCCAGCTGCGAGGTGGTCGAATGCGCTAGACTCTCGGGAAGTCCTGCGGAGCAGTCGCGGAATGCGCGCGTCGCGCAGATCATCTTCCGTATATCGTGACCCGCTCTGCGCGCGCAGTACGCTCTACGGTGCTGTAGCCTGTGATGAATTGGCGGCGTGCGTGATTGATGGCTCCCCGAAAGCCATGTTCTCCTGCGCGGACGACACTCTTCTACGGAGCACACTCGCTCACTGGGACCACTATCTAACCAACCGCTCGAGCTGGCCACTCATCGCGTGCGGCGTCTGTACTGGCGGCGCATCTTCTCGGGTGACATGATGGAGAGTGCCGTAACAGCGGCGCGCACGCAGCGAAGTAGCAGCTGGCACCGTTGCTAATAGGGACGACGTTGTGGCTCGGCCGCCCCCGTCGCTTCCGGGGCGCTCATCTCCGGCTTACCTCAGAGACTGCGCAGGCCGGTGACTGCGGGAAAAATATTAATACGAAAGGGGCCCTAATGACCTGCGCCTTCGAAAGAACACAAGCGTATGCAACCGCTCATTTGAATAACTGGAGCGAATTCATTGTCTTTGTTCGGGTGTTTCGCGCACCACGGTCTAAAGCATCGTAGCACAGTACAAGGTGCATGCGTCGATGTCGTTTTATGCTGATACAAACGTTTTGAGTTATTTACATCGGCCCATAAGATGCATTTCGGCATGATTCATTTTGGATTTAGGAAAAACAAGGCATCTCCAAGATAAAACGTTGTATTTGTTGTTCTGCTCTCCTCAGTTACCCAGTGAGTTACCTGTGAACTGCAATGCTTGAGAAATTTCATGATGCAACATCTTTTTTCTCCGAATAATTAGACAGTCATAATATACAGTGAATGAAATTTATTCTATTTGCACAGTACATGTGTCGATGCTTGGACCATCTTAGAATGCGTCGGTCATTTATCTAAAGCTTTATATTCAAACTTGGGCGATTTGGTAAATCATCTTGACTACGGATAGCGCAAGAAACCACAATACCGAAGAATAAAGGCCTGCAAATACGCAGAGTACTTATTACATCGTTGACAAATGCCCGAACCTTCGGGTTGGTGAGCAATACAACCTTGCGTTATTTGCATATTACTTTTCATTCTTATGCATCTCCGTCTCACGATGATACATACGTTAAACACGTCTTCAATGCACATGTATCGACTATCTCGACGACTCGCCAATCCACCCATTTATCGCGCCGGCACAAACGCGTGCTTCGCTGATCCAGATCTCGGCCGGCCACCGCAAAACAATACCGCACTGCTTTACCACCTGCGGCGAAGATTGGCCGGACGGAGTCAGCGGAGGTTTAGGTCTCGCGTCGCGGAACGAAACATCGTTCGTTTGCGTGTCGTGGGCCGACGTAACAATGGGACACGCTGTCCCCTAATCACGCAGTGTGTACGGTCGGGAGGCAGTAGGGAACCGGCGTTGCGCTTCATCAATCTAAAGCGCCTCCTGCGGCACGCATTAAACATGGGCGAGGGAGTGAGAGCGCGTAACTTTGAGAGAGGGTGCTGCGTAGAGAGCCAGTGACAATTGACCAAAGTGCTGCGTGTCGAGGAGGTCGAGAAGTCAAAGTCAAATGAGAGCGGGCCCGACAGACGCGTCGTCCATCGTCGCGTCGCGCTTCTTCTCAGGGAGCGTAACAAAGGAGCTCAAACGGTTGCGGCGTGCCGCTGCAATTAGTCTCCACAAGAGTGACGCGCGGGCAATCGGGCTACCGCCGCCCGGCCAGACAAGCCGCTGCGCCATGAGAAAGTTCACAAACGTTACGTCGGGTGTCACTCCTGTTCCCACTCCCGCTGCTTATACTCCTTCGTTGACGCAGCGCGCGCCTAGGAATTGGACTCGTATTTCCAGTCCCGTTGATTAATGGACGCCCTAATGGGTGTTATTAGAGTGGCACTTAGCCCTTCAATTCCAGGGCCACTTTGAGTGCAATCTATTAACCCGAAGTGCGCCACTGAAAGTGCAACTCATGAAAAAAGAAGAGGAGGAAAGGATTCAGCAATTACCAGTAACCGCCAAATTAAGAAAACAATGCTATGAAAGTTGGCCCGTTGTTATTGCCTTGTTGCTCTACAATCGAATTCCAGTGTTGCTATAGATGTGTTATATAATCTTCTGTAGTAATTATTCTTACACTTCTATTTTGGTAGCTGAAGTTAGAAGGATATACGTATGGTTGGAAGGCACTTAGATGGTGTCATTTCCAAGTAAACGCTGCCCCTCGTCCTCGCCTTTTCAGTGAAATGTTAAATTGTCATCGGGCTTTTATTTTTAAAATCTTTTTCTTGCTTTTTTTTTACTACTTGGAACCCGTTCTACTCCGTGTCCCATGGGAAAACATTAAAATATAACACAGAAATTCGCAAAAGTTTCATAAAAGGTACGGCACTAACATAAAGTTCTGCACACGAAGAGAGAGAGAGAGAGACCGAATAAAAAGAGAAGGCCGGGATGTTAACCGGAAAGGTGTCTGGTTGGCTAGTTTACACTGGGAGAAGAGAGACAACCACCAAGAGAGACAAGAAAGGAAATGTAGAGAAGTTAACCAGACGCACGTCCGGTTAGCTACCCTGCACTGCGGGAAGGTAAGTGGTTCGTGGGGAAAGGGAAAGGTTGACGCTATCTTCTGCAGCCCTTGAGGGAGCACGGCTCAGCGCCAGACACTGAGGGAAGGGAATATAGGAGTGAAGAGAGGAAGAAAGAAAGGGAGATAAAGAGCACTAGTTGCGCACACAGTTGAGGGTGCGCAGCAAGTCTATAAACAGCACAATCGAAAAAGAGAAACACAACATGAAGCGTCATAAACACAGTTTTTTTTTTTCAAAGCAATTAGACGAATCAGAAGAAATGTGACAGTAGGCATTGTTTCTTCATTAGCAGTTTTTGACGCAATATTGCCGTAGTATATCGTTCAGCATGCTCGAAGTAAATTAGCAGTGACAAAAATACGACTCATAAGTGTACACTTTTACAATGGCGATTGTGTTTTGTGAGAGAATTATTAAATATCGAAAAACAAGCTAGCAGAGCTATAACAAGGCAAGGCAGGGCATCAAAAAAAGAAAAAGAGAAAAGCAAGTTACGCCTGCTGAAGGCTCAACACACTCTCCTATATACATCAGCGGCCTTCTTCACACAAATGGTTTCTCTAAGGCCTGTTCTCACACTTATCAACAATACACTGACGCACATGTTGTCCCTTCCCACATTTGTTTATGTAGTAACAAGAGTAGAACGCTAAAGCAACCTTTTCTACCGTACTAACAGTAATGTATGCAGCAGCCGTCGTCCTGTGACGTGAGCTTGATCCGAAAAGCAAAAGGGTGCGTCGCTTATGCCTCACCCGGGAACCACGATCCGTCGATCCCCCTGAGCTCCACAAAGAAAGGTCCGCTTTAAGACGGAGCAACAGTTTTCACAATGAATCGCCGCTATTACGAAGTCACAGCAGCTCGTGCCCTTCACGCTTTGATCGCAGCCTCAGCCCATTGTGTTCACTCTTGGAAACCATCCGCCGTCCATTCTGCGGCTGTCAGGCACGCGTGTACCAACGCTGCCCTTCACGCCGGAACATGACAGCAATGCTTCAGGGTGTGAAGCGTTCAGCGGTGCATAAAGGCTGTGTTTCTCAAGAGTGCGATCTTTCAGGATGAAAATTAAATACAGCTGACCGAAGGGTGTACGCGCAAAGAATGGTCGCGATTATACATGCATACATAATGGTCGGTCTCAAATTTTGAATGAGAATTTTCATGATTTTTAACACTCGCGCTCTACAGACTGACGACGCAACCTTTCAACTCAAGCGGATTAGCATTGAATGACTAGTTTGAAATTTTTAATAGACGTTTTTACTCCCCCCCCCCCCCCTCCAATTCTTTTTTTTTTTTTTTCAGTGCTGCCCTTCTCAGCACTAAAGAAAAAATAATTCACTCTAGACGTGTGCCTGCATCGCCTTATGAATTCCTTCCCAGCTTGTTCGGCTCAATATTGTGACGGAGGCAAGAAGGGCAAGACGGGAAATGTATTTACAATATGTAGACGATTGACAAAGATTGACAAAAATTGACACAACCGGCCAGTCACTGAAGCGTCTTCAGCCCCAAGCTTATGGTTCTCTTCTTCGATGTTGTGCAGAGCAGAGTAACAATATGATGACTACTTAGCGGGGAAATTATCTATTAAATGCTGAAGTTGTATTTGTGTGCGAAAATGCCAAATCTCTGATTTCGCCCGTAAAATTTGCAGCGTTACCTGCGCGCTAAGCGCAAATACTCATTGTCAAAGGAGGAGAAAAGAAAGGGAGAAGGCAGGGATGTTAACCAGAAATGCGTCTGGTTGGCTACCCTACGCTGGGGAACGGGAAAGGGGGTATTTAAACATGAGACACAGAGACGAAAGAAATAAGCGGTGAGTTCGCGCATGCGCTCGGAGGGTACCACCAAGTCAAAGGCGCGTAGAACGAGGGACAAGGTTAAGGAGGAAAACCCGACACGTTCACCGACTACAACCGAACATTTATTGGAACGCGCAATAATGTACAAAATTATTATACCAACACTGTGTGCATGCACCACCTGTATTCTACGCGCCTTTTCCAAAGTGAACCGACACCAATTCGAAAATACACTGCTGTGTGGCAACGCGTTGAAGCACACCCCTGCCTCGGTGACGTTGCGAATCTCCGGCTTGTAAATGATTCGCAGCTGGAGCTTACATGTCACGCCTGCAAATAGTTTCCACCTGAATGTCGACGGCAGCGGCGGCGTAGTGGCCTAAGTACGGTGCAGGCTGAGCGTGAGGTCGCGGGTTCGACTACCAACAGCAGTGACAAAACAGAAAACCACTCATCGATATAATAAGTATAGCCTCGGCCAACTAAGATCGTCCGGGAGGCCTCTGGTAGAGGGTATTTCTCAGCCACCTGCACAGTCTTGAAACGCTAAATCGACATGGGTAGTTGGAGTTTTTACCACATGAAATTACAAAAGATTATTCCGAAAGCGACAGCGTACCTTCCCGCGCACATTTTTAGAAGCCATGTGGGCGTTGTGTTGCAGTAATCCTCGGTTGTAACTCAACTGAAGATGCGCCCACGTTGAACTCCTCGAACTCCTCCTATCAGTCCACGACAAAGCACACACCCGATCTGTACACCGTGTATGCGAGACCACACTGTGTAGGAAGTGCACGATGGTGCATACAGCACAGCAGCAAGCGGCGCTGAGAGCCAAGGATCGCGTGTTTGATCACAAAGCTCTCATCGCCCCATTGAGACGTCTCTCTTCGGTCTTAATCTTGGCGGGTATAAGATGTTTGACGTACGGCTAGCTTCAAACACGCCTACGAATTTCGTGTCGAGAGCCGGAAGCGACGTAAAAGTTGCGAGAAAATTGTCCGCAAGAAGGTCAAGAACTTTATGCAACACTTGCCCGATATTTGAACTGCAGGATCAAGTCCTTCGTAGTTCGTGACCTCGTCAGCCTGGGAATAGTGATATTAGCTGGGCGCCACCAGATGCAGTGAAATACGGGGTACGGCTCCTTTATAATGGCGTGCCAGTTAGTGACATTTTGGCATCCTACAGGTGCGCATCTTACAATTAGTTCATGGATCCGCCGCGTTTCTTGCTACCGACTACACATATAGCTAGTCAACTAGTGACAGTGCACGAATCGTTGCGCTGAAGGTACACGCAAGTTGTACTTGAAAAGACCTGTCGTAAAGATCTCGCAATCGTTTCTATAGAAAGAAATAGCTCGCGTCGCTCATACGTTATCATTGAACTTATCAAACTTGAAGATAAAGAGTGCCATGAAGTGGATGCACTTGAGCAGCCATACCGGACCCTGCATGCAAGTAATACGCTTACTCATCGACAGTTTTTGCACACTTTTCTCATTTTATGTAATTTTCATTTCTCATTACAAGATAAACTATCTGCGTATATAGTACTTTAACGACTTCTAGAATATTGTGCAACAGAGCTCGTTATGACGGTGTGGTGCCGCAGACGCTGAAGACTACGCGCCAACAGTCCCTAAATAGCACAAGGCGTCAGCGCTCGCATTCGCAACGTCACACATGTAAACTGGTTTTCACAGCCAAGTCTGGCGTGAAGAAAGCAATTCTTCATACGTTCCGCTGCTCCTTCCTAACAACATTAAAAAATTGTATGAATAAATAAGAAGCTGTTGGCACCAACACATCACGCTGGTTACATATTTTCACAAGAGCAACACGAAAATTTAACACAAGTCACACAATATCCATAATTCGCGTGTTTCCATCGTCTGTCGGATACGTGGTGAAAGATTTCAGAGCGCGAAACGATTCTGTTATATAGATGGCATTACACGTACTCGAATGGCCGTTAATAACATTTAGCAGGTGTCTGTACTGCGGAGTCGCAATAAAGCATGAATGAATGAAGTGCAAAAAAAAAACTTCATCGGCCGTTTACGCGCAAGTCATTGACATGACGTCAACATAAACACACCAGTAAGGGTATGTGCGTATTGTGACGGTACATCGCGAAAATGCCCAGATATATACCTTTATAACTCGTGTAGGCACTCATTGGTCGCGTTTACATGAATGCGCCCATGTAAGCGAGTCGCATTTTCTAGCGCACCATGATAATTAATTATCATGGTGCGCTAGAACGCTGTCGCATATATTCATACATGCGACAGCGTTTACATGTGCCGCATTCCCCTTTTTGACCAAAACAAGCTGGAACCATGTTTGCCGTGATTTGTGTCCCGCCGGTGAGTGGAGCAGAGCACACAGCAGCAGCCTTCTCTGTCCCTCCGATGCGAAACACTAGCATTTACATGCCGCACGCGCGACGGCATACCCCGTCTCAAACTACCCTCGCCTGCCGCACCAATGCGATTCGCCTTCTACAGCGCATCACGGCCGTTTACCTGAATGCGACGCGCGACAAATGTGTTGCCACGTGCCACTTGTCGCATTCGTGTAAACGCCGCTATTAAAACGGTGCTCCTCCATTTCCAACGAAATGCGACGTTTGAGCGCAACGCTGGATGTTAGAAAACTCGAGACACGACGCGGCGGGCCAGCCTCAATCGGGAAGCATGTTCCGTCGGCTACGTCTCTCATGGGACTCGAAGAAAAAAAGAAAACGTAAACGATGCCTCCAACTGAGTACACAAGCGTTGGGGGAAAAATCGATTGGGCAAACAAGTCTGAGGAGAGAAAACGCCGTGTCTAAGAGATTTCGCACTTGACAGCGCGCAGTTCTCGGAGCCGTTGACGAGGAATCAATAGTCTTGAAAGCCTCTCCGTGTCAAGGGGTTCCTTCGCTTTAGCCCACCTAGAGCTTCTTTGAAGACGTCCATTTAATTGAAATTCATATACACTCAACAGGGGTCTTGCGTGAATTTGCCCGCTTTAGTTATTTTGCTCCTTTTTCTCCTGTTTAACTTCTTTTCTCCCAAAACGAAGATTCGGCTGAAGTCCGACTGCTATCGCGTGAACATTTAAACAGAATAGAGGGGTAGTATGTGCCTGTCCACTAGACGAACCGGCTGTCATGGCGTTCAGTGTCAGTGCCCGGGAAGATTAAAAAAAAGTCAAAATTGCAGTTGTTGTAAAGCATATGTTGCGGAAATTCCCTAAGGGATGTTTTTCTTCGTCACTTTTACAGTTCCTCACGAAAGTGCTTAGTTTTGTCATAGATATAATAGCGCATCTTTCGACAATCGTCACGAAGTACGGAAATACGGTGTAAATGTGAGCCTACTCTGCTGCTTGTGCTTTGTTCGTCTTAATGGGGATTCGATATGTGAGTTATGTGAATATATTATTGTTGCAATTCATGTAAACATATATAAGCATCACAAAGAGAGAAAGAGGAGGGGGCTAGTAATTGTCTCCTAACAGGGACACCACGCCCCGCCGCTTGCAGAGGAGAATGAAAAAAAAAAAAAGAGGAAGGAAAGGGGAAGGATATTGAATGGCACATCACATCACTTCACACGAGTCTAGTCCTGTGGTTAACAAGAATTCCAGTACAGCATTGTGAGCCTCATATAAAAGTTTTATTGGCGTTGCCAGTGGTGGCAGCTTTAATATCTATGTGTTAAAGTAAACTGGTCAACGATCGCTATTGAGATACAATTTACTGGTAAAAAAATATATTGCAGCGCTAGTTTTTCTAAGCTATGGAAATAACTTCACAAGGCTAGTAGAGTTCTGCCTAAACGAACTTCCTCTGGGTACGTTTCATTATGTAACTACGGCAAGTGATTCAGGGCAGTTGCGTACTGAACTAGCAAATCATGTAATGCCCAACAAGCAACTTGTGAAACTGAAATAAAAGCAAGACTAGTTCTGAGCAGAATACGAACGTTACGACATGTGACGCGGCACTGGTCCAGCCGAGGCAGGCTTTCTTGTTTTAAAATGAAGATTGCTTTGCCTATAGCCCACCACAGTTTGGCGTATGCGCCAGTTAGTTGGTCGGTCTGGCGGTCGCTTCGTCCCGTGGTAGGACACAGATCGACAGGCAAAATAAAGTCAGTGAGCTCATGTGTATTCTGAGTTGAAAACACTAAAACACGACAAATATTCTACAAATTTGTACAAATTCATATACAAGACCTGTACGAATATTCTCGGCATTTCGTAATCTCTAAAGCATGCAGATCTCTTAATAGAATAAGAGCGCATAATATTTAACCGCTTTCTTTGAGTTTCTTACATTTCTTGGATTTGTGTTATCCCATTCTTGGGCCAATTGCGTGTGCCAGTAGTTGTGTGCCTATTTTTGACCAATCCTCTTTTATGGGTATGTGCGCTATGGCACGAGGGGTATAGAATCCTTGAATGCATTTATATACTTATTCGTCGTGCGACTCTGTACATACACTTCTCATCAGCATTCTTCCTTCGACAAACATCACACATCGCTTTCGTCCTCACGACATCGCTGCCTCACATGTTGCATCCGCGTGATTTGAAGTTAGCATTTCACCATAGCTTGTACATAGTTTAGTGCCTGAACATAAACATTTTATGACGTTACACATCGCACAGTATTAAAATAGACATTTGTAGTATCGCTGTTAGTTGTATAACGTTCAATTATCCGCTTCACTAAACCTGCACTTCGCAAAGATTTCAACATCTGCGTTGGGTCTACTTAATATTTAACCGCTTTGCCGATTGTTTAGGTTTTTTGCGGGATTTTTATCCCTTTGCCTTTTGGCGCCGCCTTGGTGGTGTAGTGGCTTTAGCGTTGCGCTGCTAAGCCCGAGGTCGCGGGATCGAATCCCTGCCGCGGCGGCCGCATTTCGATGGGGGCGATATGCAAAAACACCCGTGTGCCGTGCATTGGGTGAACGTTAAAGAACCCCAGGTGGTCAAAATTAATCTGGAGTGCCTCAATACGGCGTGCCTCATAATTAAATCGTGACTTTGGTACGTAAAACACCAGAATGTGTAATTTGGCTCTCTTTGCATTTCTGAGCTGCCTGATACTGCTTTCAACCAACTCAGCCTATTAGATAATAGAGTGCTCTCGGAGGAAAAGATCCGGGGACCATGGCCTATGCATTCTTGCGTGCGAATGACTACAAAAGCCCCTCTGCACTTCTTGAAAGCGACTGGACTGTATGCGCGCTTGTGACAGTGGAAATCGCTCGGCGACTGACTCTGTGAATGACTGACTCCTTATTTTTTTTTTTTTTTGCTTTTCGTTTTTTTTTAATATCCATTCTTCCCATTTCCCCCTCTCCAAGCGTAGGGTAGCCAACCAGGTGCACGGTCTTGGTTAACCTCCCTACCTGGCCCTTCTCGTTTCTCTTTCTCTCTCTTATTTTCGGAACAAATGTTTGGTTGGGTTGTAAAGCTGTCGGACATTTGCCATTTATGTTCGCTCTCTAGAGAGAGCTGCCCCGTAATGTTTTGTCCGCCTATACAAATGCAGCGTAGCCAGACACCTCGCAGCAATAACAAGTGGAAAACGCAGGGCAGCAGACGAGGAAAATTGCAGAAGAGGACAGGGGTCGTGTGAAAGGAGATGGACCTTTGTCTCTCTCGTGTATCGCACTGTCGGAAGCGTCACACGCTTAGTCCTTTTCTTGTACGCGACGGTACTTTAGGCAGAGAAATTGTTTTGTAATTTGTCAACCTCTCGGGTCCTTGAGAGCTGGTAGTCTTCGCGGCGCGGCTGGTGGCGCCCAGACGTCATTCTCGTGTCAACGGGTTCAGAAATGCGGCCTAGCGCATAAGGGCGCTAAACTTTGCGGCGATTCCCTTCCTCCTCAATCTTTTGCCTTTTTTTTCACCCTAGGTTTTCTCTAGGAGCAACAAAACAAAAAGACGAACAATTCACCGGCTAACCTCTCTCGCCATCTTGATTCGCTTTCTTTCCTTTTCTTTAATTCAAGGCTGCGTCATACAGTCTGACGTGTCCGCCTCGCGCACATCCTTCTTGAGTGGGACGGCAGCGTGAGTTCTATGTTTGTGTACAGAGGCATGTTCCCCCGTGAGCAAAAGTACACGGAGCAGGGATTGCACGATAAAGCTGATTTTCTCTTCTGCCTGTAAGTGTAACTTGAAATTAAAGACTGCAATTCAAACTTGGCATTGCGAACTTTCCAGTGCACTCATCAATTTCAGTTTATGCATGTTAATGACGAAGAAATTCTGTTTTTTATGGTGACCCTGTGGTTCGTATACTTTTGCTCACAGGTGTACATTATTTTCTCTGTATCAGCGTCTGCGTATCTCTTTATGTGTGCTTTGCCATGCAGACAAATGAACACGAAGAATGGAATCGCCAATTTTATGACTGTCCAAAGGCTACTAGAAACTATTTATTCTTTCTCGCGCTTTTTTTTTTATTGTGCATACACAACCGATGCAGTACTAGCTTCCTTGTCGCATGGAGCAGTTGGCGTTGTCGCAAACTCAACAATCGGATTTACTATTTTGTTCCACGTTCTCCCCCGAGGCAGTCTACTGTGAAGTGACACTTATTCTCCTTCAGCCGCTTATGATGATCGATTGCCCACCCTTAAGCGACACTAGTGCTCTTGGGGACTAAACTTTTTCTGCAAAATGTTCTTGAACTGGTATCAAAATTTGAACACAAAGGTAGTTTCACACTTACCCACATCCTCGGTATAAAGAAGCAAAAAATTTAAAAAATATATTGCTCTAGATTTTAACGAAGCAACTAGTAATCATGGTAAAGAAAAGTGGACACCGACCACGGAATTAAAACCTTAAAAGAAAAGAAACGAGGCCAGAGGAGTTTTCGGCAAACCCTCGATTTCATTCAACTAGTATTCAACTAGTTTTCAACTCTCTAGCACATTCTACTGCCTTCGACATCGCAAGCTACTATTTTTCCCGCTTCTTCATTTGGCGGTGACGCTGGTTTATTAGCTTTCTATACTCGCGGACATCTTTCTGTGGCAATGAAGAGAAGGCTACGGAGGCGAAGCTCACGCGAGACAGCGCTCCTGAAGATCATTCCCACGGTCTCATTGCCTTTTGTTTAAACGGTGGAACAGAAAACATAAATAGTCCTATTTACAAGAGCACTTATATAAATAGGATATATAATAAACCGCTGAGTGCTACATTTGAATTTTACTTTTTCACTTTCCGCCTCCACGTTCGGGCAAATGCGAAGCCGTCGCAAGTACTTAGCAAGCTATATACGCTGATTGAGCATCTGCTCCGAAAAACCCAAAACAGAAATACTGTCAAATTCTACCGGACTTCTTGGCCACAGTAGCAGACGAACTTCCCCCTTCTAGCTCGCCCTCTACTGCCACAAAAAATTCTCCACAAGTTTATAAACGCGCGTTCTAAGGTATAACATCGAAGTGACGGCCCCCCGACCACAAGGGTTCCGCTCGAGTCTGACAGACGCTTCTAACTCGATGAGACTTTCCCGTTAAATCGGCCAGCGAGAAAAAAAAATAACCAGAATTACCAGAAAACCAAAAAAGGAAGACCCGGGACTGCGGAAGTTTTGGAACTGCAGACGTTCCAAAGGCTTTTCCCGCCACGACTTCGCAAAGCGCCGCACCGCTCGGCGAAGGGCCCCCTCGGACGCCACCGCGAATCGCCGACTGCAACGAGCATGCAGACAGACGCGGAGGGATGCGCGCATGTCAACTTTCGTAGACGGACGCTCGGCAAAAAGGAAACGTGATTACAAATTCCGCTTTTCAACGCTCCACTTTTTTCCTGGACGCCGGCGGCGGCCGCTTCGAGCTCGACCACGTCGCGCTCGTGACTTCCTGCGCCCTCTGCGGCGAAGGGGTCGCGCTCCCCAGCTACTCACCTGACAGACGCGCATCTGTGCGTCTCCGATGCGAATCTGTCGGCGCTTACCGGTGACCCTCTCTCCCGGACTCTCTCGTTCTTTGGGTCTCTCGCCGTCTGTGTACGCTGCCACGCAAGATTCGTGCAGTGCTGCTGAAACTACAGCTCCCGTAGATAACTTGCAAGGTGTAGTGTACGAATTTACGCCTTGAAGTGTGCTCAGAGGCAGGCATGCTTCTTCACGGTCCCCTCAAGAGAGCGGCAAACTCACGTAGCTTACAAATGTCTTATTCGTATACACCATCAAATTCTGGCCTTTAACTGTAGTTCACAATGGTCAAACACGGCAGCCCGCGGCAGTGCGGTTCTCTCTTGCATGCGCGCTGCTTCTTGTTATGGCAACTCATCACTGTCAGCATGGCAAAGCAGTACCAGACATTGCTCTTCGCAAAGTTCTGCAAATGGAACTCAGGTTTCCTCGACAATCGCGTTATAATGCACATATACTTCGCTCCTGTTAGCGTTATCCTTGCCTTACGAACACGAATAAAGACTCCATTCTGCTAAAAAAAACTTGAGTTGCAAGCTTTATAATATATACGCAGAAAATTATAAAAAACGGAAGGTGAAAGTCAAACTTTGGCAAACGTTGTTGGTTATGACCGACGAAAGCTGGTAAAGGTGTCTCATTTCGTCGGCCTCGTAACATCTGTAGAGAACCTTAAATCTTTATTGTTGTAGAAACCCAACATGGACTAACTTTTATGCGATAAAATCAATCGATAAATCGATTTAAACTGGAGATCAGAATATTGTCCAAGGACTTTGCTTCTGTTTGTCAAGACTTGTGTCAATGGGGCTAAATATGTAACGTGCACCTACGTTGACTACAAACACGGCTAACACATTTAAAGTTCGCAATTATTTATTGAACCGTTTCCCCCTGTCATGTATTCTACAATCTGCAGTTGCGTGCGCTTGAGAGAACGTCAGGTCAAAAGAGCTTCGTTGAGTGCCTAACACAAAGCAACCATCTATGAGGATATTTCCGGCGCATTCCGTATACCTACGTTGCAGACATACCGTGTTGGCGACGTCGTCTGTGGCTGAGAACAATGAGTGGACGACTCTGCAAAACGCGCAGCGTGAGGTCAAAGAGCTTCGTCGTATTTGAGGAAAGAGCTTGTCCGCACATGCGCTAGCGCAATCTGCTTCCTCGGCTGGTGTATTGCAGTATGTAGGAACAGTAGAAACAGGATGCTATTTTCTGCTTCACACTAATGATTGTCCAAGTTCGCTATGGTACTTGTATTATATGTCATACACAACTATCCTGTGTCATTTGGTGGGAACAGTCATGACATCACTCTGCAGCTACACGTAATCATTGACAAACACAAGCTCCACTCATTCCCTCACTCAGCCAGCAACCGCATCGAATTCAGAACGCTGCCTCGTTTTAGTGGGACAGTTCAAACATTTGTTTGCTCCCTGACGTTGGCCGAATTCTTCTGCCGTGATGTCTGCCGCGGCGCTGGCTGCACATGCCTCGTGTCTTCTGTCGATCTGTAAAAGTCAGGCTCCAACTTTTGCTAAAGACCGTTGCACTCTCCTTCTCCCCGTACTGCTCAGGAGGATGTCGTCTCTGCTTGAATGCATGACCCGCACTCAAGCGCTTGCTATATCGCAAATTGAGACGATGCATCCCCTTCCCATCAGGGATTCTCCGTTCCAAGCAAAATCCCCTGGGCAGTTCGTGTGTCCGGTATGTTACGCATGTGTTACGCAAGTTGGGACACCGTCGTTCATCAGTTCACTGTTGTCGTGTGTCTGCGTGTTTTCATCCTTTCCGTCACGAGCACGCATAGATTTCCATGTGATCTATGGGAAAAGCGCCGGAGGTCGGTCGCAGAGGTGATCTTTCTGCTGGCGTGTTCGGTAATTAATGGCCCACAAATGGCAAGCATGGACACGCAGTGGCTTGACGCATATCTTCGTCGCTGCGGTGTGAATTAGGGCGCTCTACTTTTGATACGACGAGGACCAGAATGAAGAGTGATCGCTCCAATTTTCGCTTCTGCGGAAGTCATATGCAAGCGCACTGGAGATATATAAGCGTTTCATAATCATGAGCCGTTCTCGTTTGGTATGTATTAACACTGCAAGACTTCGAATGTAAGGTGTTTTTTACGTCAAAAAAATAAAGAAAACTTAGAAGGCGAGGAGGAGTGTTTTGATGTTCTACATAACATAACGTTTCCCACGGCTCAAGATTGTTTTTATTTTTATTTTTGATAAATCAAAGCTAAATGAATATAACGGAAATCATTGCTGTGATTTGTGGGGTACTACAAAAACGCCTGGGGTAGAGCCATAATCATTACAGCAGACGGCCTAGTATCCTACTCCAGGTGTGGCAAATATTTCCAACTTCTGATTTAATTCAGCATATCTCGCTCTCGGTCTCTCTATTCGTCATCACGATAAACAATACCATATTCATGCAGAACTTTTTGTTGGGCTAGTTGGTGCATGTTACTCAAGTACTAAAGCGCCAAACAGACGAGTTGCTCGTCCGTGTCTGTTCTTAGTCGTCTGTTTGGCGCTTTAGTACTTCAGTACCATATTCAACGCTTATTTTTATCTGCTCTCCTTTATACCAGTAGGAAAATTTACTGAAGTACTTTTTATGTACACATCTGATTGTCCCTATCCTTGTACCCCAGTGATTGTGCGTCTTGACGCGATCAGGTTCATCGCGCTCTCCTTACTTTGTTTTGGAATGAACTAACTTAGGTTCACGTTTATAACTTAGAGACTATTTCTTCTATTTAATGTTTTTTAGTAGCCTGACCTGGATTAACCTGCAGTGACCGGCCCTACTGTGTGTGACCTGTACTGTTTGTTCCACTTTATTCTTTGAGATTTGTCAACTTGCTATTTCTTTCCTCTTTCCTCCCCTTCTTTCTATCTTCCATTTTTATATTTCTCTCTCCGTTGTGCCCCTTCCGGTGGCAGTTGCCAGCCTAGCCTACTCCACGCTTTCCCTTTCCTGTCAAATGTATGTTTTCAAATAATAATAATAATAATAATAATAATAATAATAATAATAATAATAATAATAATAATAATAATAATAATAATAATAATAATAATAATAGATATTTCGGGATCAGAAACATTATTGCTCTTTGTCAGTGACTGCAAAAAAAGTTTATTTTTCAGGCGATGCGTTCGATTAATTATGTGCTTAGTTATACAAGTACATTGCCTACTATTTTTCTTTTCCGTACTACCCGCTTACGAGCGTCCATAGCGCAATGGCAAAGAAATACATTTTTTGACAGTACAACTAAAGTTTTGTCGGGTCGACATTGTGGCCTGTTGCCCGCCACACAATTCACAGGTCTCGTTGGCGGCGAACAATGCTTGGCCAGTTTCCCGGCAATTTCGCCTGACTGCAAGCATCGGAAACGAATCTCCGCACGCCTTGTGGGTACCCCAGCGATCTGTGAGAAGACGTTTCGCCTGCGGAGAACGGTCGGGATGACATTCAAGGAAAGGCGGACAAGACATTGAAATAAGTTCGCAGAAGACAGCGCGGCCATCGTGACATTTCGGTCACGAGCGCATTCAATGCAGAGACGCCGCAGCGTCCTTCTGGGAGATCACCTTGGATAAGGCCGCCCGCTGCGGCATCATTTGCATGCGCCCATACGCGGTCATTCGGTCGTCGTCTCTGTCTGGCCGGGACAAAGCACTTCTCGAGAGATATAGTACTCGACTTGTGCGAGATGCGTAGCAAGTTTCGAAAACGAGGGGGCGTTATGTACTGCGCTTGGGACGGCAGACAACTTGTCGTTGTGTTAGGAAGGAGCCAATCTAATCACCAGAGTTGTGGTTGCCTTGCGCGCTGCCACCTAGATTTCTTGTAATCCATTGTTTCAAACTCGTCAGGTTCGCTATGCTTCCCCTTGGTTCTGAAAAGTAGTGTTTACACTTGGTGCGGCATGAGTTGGTCACTGAAGAAAGAGAGCAGAGTGGCTTTGAATTGCGTGATATGAAAGCGAAGAGCTTGTATTGCGTGCGCTTAGATCATATTGTTTGGAACAAAGTTGCTTCTTGCACACGTCACGTCTCAATGCTATGTTGCAGCTTGTACAGAGTAATGATTACTTCAGTGAAAGAATAGAGCGAAATTGGTGTAAAGAGATATAATTACGGCAAAAACACGGTTACGGCGGCTGTAGCAGAATGAACATCTACACGTGGCTGCGTTCTATACCTAAATAAAAGCGTAACTTATTCTTTGTGTTCCCACTTTGGAATGAAGACACAAGTATAGCTAAATATTCATGCGGCCATGTACCCTTTACCCGGAAGTAGGTGCATGCATGACGCACTTCTGACTTTATAATTATTACCCCTTGA